>NC_140217.1:553249-580749 GCF_951802725.1 Rutilus rutilus | reverse complement strand
TATGCTAAGCTATGCTAAAAGTGGTATCGCCAGATCCGGAGATCGGCTGAATGGATTCGAAAACGGTAAAACTCAACTGTTTAACTCTGGGGGAGTTGTAAAATGAGCCTATATCCAAAAAAAGTGGAGTATCCCTTTAAACATGATGATGAGATGATCAATGTAACTCCACAACAACTATAGAAATGTCTCCACCAAGCGGCAACCTCCCCGTCTCTCTCTTGAAACCAACACGGAAGTGAGTTAAACTGCAATTCATTGACTGGCCGCTTGAGGCTTGCTGCACAAGTGAGTCAAATCTGCATCACCCCCATGTTCAAATTACCAACTTTACAGCAGAAGAAAGCATGTTTACAGCCTGGATCTCTATGTGGCTTTGGTCTATACAGCTAATTTTGCCCTTCATAACAACTGTGAGGGGGGTGAATTTTTTTATAACTCATCCGTCTAGTTGATTAATATTTAAAGTTCTGCATAATTAAGGGTGTGTCCACTTTTGAGTGACAGGTGGATTGCCGCTGATGTCAATGCTAGCCGTTTGTCTGCTGTTAGCCGTCACTTCACCTCAGCAAATGTTAGCTGCTGAACTTGCCATCTCTGCAGTGTTTGTGCTTTTTTTTCGGGATTATTTCATACAATTTAATACACCCATTACTTCGCCCACAGCTTAGGATTCCGTCGTTGTCGTCGAGTATCGTTCGAGAGAACAACCAGAGCTGTATTTCAGTTGTTTTCCTCTGTGAACATGCACTAATGGATGTCTGACAATTTTGTTGCTTTTTGGAGTTTTCAGATTTAAAAACATCAATAAAGGCTCGTTCGTTCTGCTCTCACGGAACAGATAGATTATAATATGCTTATGTTATGTATCATCAGATGAAATCCTGCAGGCGTCGGCGCTTTCTCCGTCCATGCTATAAATCCACATCCTTGAATGAGCGCGGATTTTCTAGCATTTGCTTGAACTTCATAGGCAATATATCTATGGTTTAACCCATTTGAGAGGCGGCCAAAATCAGAATGTAAAATGGACTGAATAAGCTCTCTGCGAACTTGACGAGCGATGCCGCGCTGACGGACCATAGACTATAAAAAAGAGTGACTGACATGTATGCACATAAATCACTGTCACACACACTCTCTCAGAGTAATATTAAGTTACTGCATAATACATTTTCAACTAGCAGAATAGTACAGAATCACGATACACAGTCTCACTTGTAGCCATGTCTTTTAACTATTATAATATTTTGAAGGGCAAAAATAGGAACTTTTAATTGGCTTTACATCATCAACTGTCACTTTAGCGCGAGGCCCTGTGCAGTCGCAGACTTGGTACTGTCAGTAGCATAACATAAAGGCTCCGCCCTCTTCTGAACGGAGGCGGAGCTAAAGCTCATTTGCATTTAAAGGGGCACACACAAAAACTGCGTATTTTTGCTCACACCCATAAAGGGGCAAATTTTATACATGCTATTATAAATGATCTGTGGGTATTTTGAGCTGAAATTTCACAGGCACATTCTGGAGACTCCATATATTTATATTACATTTTGTGAAAATGGGCATAACATGTCACCTTTAAAATTTAATGCAAGAGGCAAAGACATCCATCCAACAATTGAATGAACAAATCGCTTGATCTTGAGTGCCTGGTTGATCTATCGGCTGAGAGGTGAAAATGAACAAACACACATCTGTAGTTGGAGGGTGAGGCCTGTGGTGTTCTGTCGTCTATTGTCCTGTTTTTTGGGCTTGAGATTCAGACCTGTCACTAATTCTCTGGCCTGGGCCTTTTATTCTCAAAGTAAGAGACGCTGTTTTTGATTTTCCCGAAGAAAACAACAGGTCCTTGGGTCGCGTCAGCACACACACACTTCTGTTCTCTGGTTTGATCCTGAGTGTCTCTGTGTACCTAGATTTCAGCAGCTTGCCTGGACGGATTAAAGCAGAAGTGATGTTTTTTAATCAAAGTGTGGTGATCCCTGCAAGGCAAATTACTGCTGCAGGCCGGAGAGCGCCAACCTTGGCACGGGTCTACGATGAAACACGCCGAGTCCTGGATCTACGGGCCTGTGGTCTGGCCCGCACACACACAAACACACACACTTCAGCCGAGCGAGACTTCATCCTGACCTTAAATATGAGAGAACATCTGCCTCCAAGATGCGGGAGAGCAAACCTAGCAGCGCGATCCACATCAAACCCTTCAGATAAACACGATCGCCATCGAACCTTCCAGATAAACTAACCCTCCAGATAAACTCGAACCCTTCAGATAAACTCGAACCCTTCAGATAAACTCGAACCCTCCAGATAAACTCGAACCCTCCAGATAAACTCGAACCCTCCAGATAAACTCGAACCCTTCAGATAAACTCGAACCCTCCAGATAAACTCGAACCCTCCAGATAAACTCGAACCCTTCAGATAAACTCGAACCCTTCAGATAAACTCGAACCCTTCAGATAAACTCGAACCCTTCAGATAAACACGATCCACATCGAACCCTTCAGATAAACACGATCGCCATCGAACCCTCCAGATAAACACGATCCACATCGAACCCTTCAGATAAACACGATCGCCATCGAACCCTCCAGATAAACTCGAACCCTCCAGATAAACTCGAACCCTCCAGATAAACACGATCGCCATCGAACCCTCCAGATAAACTCGAACCCTCCAGATAAACTCGAACCCTCCAGATAAACTCGAACCCTCCAGATAAACTCGAACCCTCCAGATAAACACGATCGCCATCGAACCCTCCAGATAAACTCGAACCCTCCAGATAAACACGATCGCCATCGAACCCTTCAGATAAACACGATCGCCATCGAACCCTCCAGATAAACTCGAACCCTCCAGATAAACACGATCGCCATCGAACCCTTCAGATAAACACGATCGCCATCGAACCCTCCAGATAAACTCGAACCCTCCAGATAAACACGATCGCCATCGAACCCTCCAGATAAACACGATCGCCATCGAACCCTTCAGATAAACATGATCGCCATCGAACCCTCCAGATAAACTCGAACCCTTCAGATAAACACGATCGCCATCGAACCCTCCAGATAAACTCGAACCCTTCAGATAAACATGATCGCCATCGAACCCTCCAGATAAACTCGAACCCTTCAGATAAACATGATCGCCATCGAACCCTCCAGATAAACTCGAACCCTTCAGATAAACACGATCGCCATCGAACCCTTCAGATAAACACGATCGCCATCGAACCCTCCAGATAAACTCGAACCCTTCAGATAAACACGATCGCCATCGAACCCTCCAGATAAACTCGAACCCTCCAGATAAACTCGAACCCTCCAGATAAACTCGAACCCTCCAGATAAACTCGAACCCTCCAGATAAACACGATCGCCATCGAACCCTCCAGATAAACTCGAACCCTCCAGATAAACACGATCGCCATCGAACCCTCCAGATAAACACGATCGTCATCGAACCCTCCAGATAAACTCGAACCCTCCAGATAAACACGATCGCCATCGAACCCTCCAGATAAACACGATCGCCATCGAACCCTTCAGATAAACATGATCGCCATCGAACCCTCCAGATAAACACGAACCCTTCAGATAAACACGATCGCCATCGAACCCTCCAGATAAACACGATCGTCATCGAACCCTCCAGATAAACTCGAACCCTCCAGATAAACACGATCGCCATCGAAACCTCCAGATAAACACGATCGCCATCGAACCCTTCAGATAAACACGATCGCCATCGAACCCTCCAGATAAACTCGAACCCTTCAGATAAACACGATCGCCATCGAACCCTTCAGATAAACACGATCGTCATCGAACCCTCCAGATAAACTCGAACCCTCCAGATAAACACGATCGCCATCGAACCCTCCAGATAAACACGATCGTCATCGAACCCTCCAGATAAACTCGAACCCTCCAGATAAACACGATCGCCATCGAACCCTTCAGATAAACACGATCGTCATCGAACCCTCCAGATAAACTCGAACCCTCCAGATAAACACGATCGCCATCGAACCCTTCAGATAAACACGATCGCCATCGAACCCTTCAGATAAACACGATCGCCATCGAACCCTCCAGATAAACTCGAACCCTTCAGATAAACACGATCGCCATCGAACCCTTCAGATAAACACGATCGCCATCGAACCCTCCAGATAAACTCGAACCCTTCAGATAAACACGATCGCCATCGAACCCTCCAGATAAACTCGAACCCTTCAGATAAACACGATCGCCATCGAACCCTCCAGATAAACTCGAACCCTCCAGATAAACACGATCGCCATCGAACCCTTCAGATAAACACAATCGCCATCGAACCCTCCAGATAAACTCGAACCCTCCAGATAAACTCGAACCCTCCAGATAAACACGATCCACATCGAACCCTCTAAATAAACTGATATAATAAATAAACAGACTGATAAAGGAATCCACGCCTTTCAGATTTCAGGAAGTACTTCCCTCCAAAAATCCGCAGTTATAATAGCAATCCGCCATGGCACAAGCGCGCCTGCTCTTAAAGGGAATGTGAGGTGTCGCTCTGATTGGTTTATTTCACGTTACGCCCAAACCACACCTATGAGTAATGAAGCTACTTCAGACCAACACATTTTAGATTTGCGTCGAGATCCGCCCACAAAGTTACTTGCGTTTCGCGCTTGATACTTGCGTTTCAGATCGTTAAAATAGGGCCCATAATGTTAATTGAAAAATAAATAAAAATAGGGCCATGTAACTTATTAATAAACCAATATTCAATATGTTTCTGGCTTAATTTAAGGAAGAATTTCACTTCTTCATTGCTCCAATCATCCACACAAACCAAAGTAGATGGTATCATACATTTCTCCAGTATGTTGAAACATTATGAAGCCAGTAGGAATGAGCCAGATGTTGTTCACACACGCATGGTTTGTGTTGATGTGTGTTTGCTCTGTTTCTGCTGTGGTCAGGACTGAGGATTCTGGGAACTCAACGGGATCAGAGCGAATGGGAAGGTGGAGGGAAATCTTCTAAAGCCATCTTCACAATCCCAGTTAAAGACTTCAGGAATGAGGATTCAGCCCTCATCCCGGACTCAGATCTCAATGAAACGTCCAATCAGAATTATCTTTCAACTATTAATGAGCGCGTGTCACTGTCGAGTCGCTTGTTTAAAGAAATCTGGCAACCAAATGTTTTCAGACAAACAATTTTCCAACAATGGCTGCGCACAGATAAGGTTGCGTGCTTGATTTGTCTGGTTTATTGTCGTGCATTAATAATCAATTCTGTCCTTGTGTGTTTGCAGCAGAGCAGTGAAAGGCCTGTCGCTTCCTAAAATGGTCAAATAATTAACAGCGCACTGATGAAGATCATTTGGAAAATTAAAAATCATCAACAACATTTTTTGTGGAGCACACGTCTTTTGTGCATATTAATTAAGCATTATTGTGAATAATTAGGTGGCCTCCAGTAAGGAATCTTCAGCAAACAGAGCTGAGCCTTCAGACTGGCTGATTAATTGACTTCTGTGCGTTTAACGCTCGTGACGACCTCGCTTCATTCATTACCGCCGCATCCACTCCGTCGTGGAGAGAGAGAGCTTCCACTGACCCAACCGGAGAGTGCCAACAATCTCAATTATTATTATTATTATTAACAGCAACAATTAATATTATAGTTATGTATTATTAAAACTTGCAATGATATTATATCACAATTATTATTATTATTATTATATTGTACTTTGCATATAAAAAAATGATGACATCATTCCTGTAATGTCAACAGTACCGTCTGTATTATGCTTAATTTATGCTAATTTAAGCCACAACAACAAAAAAAAAGATTTGTTTTAACTGTGTTTGAACTGCATTACAGGAACGAGAATCTATAAGTAGAATCACCATAATGAATAATTTACAAAAAGCAATGATAATGAGGTCATCATTTTCCTAGGTAAATAATATAACCGTTATAAATAAATAAATAGGATGAAATGTCTTGACAGATTTTGAGATTTACATAATTTTACTGTTAAATAAACCTTTTCATTGGTTACACATATTTTGAGTTCATAACATAAACATGGAAAGAATAAATAAAATATGAAAACACACATGTGAAGATGTGCAGTATTTCTGTGTGTTATTCCTCTCTCTCCGTCTGAAAGAGAAGACACGGCTGTGATGAGGAGACACGGCTTTTCATTAAATATGCATCAATATACGACATGTAGAAGAATATGCTGGACAAATGTTTGGTGATTAAGAGAGAGAGATATGGCTAAACGCTGTTCAGCGCTCATAAATCTGAGGTAATTACAGTCGTGAAGGAGCCTCGTTCGGGTCAAGAGTCAGAGGTCAAAGGTCAAGCTGTTGGGTTAGAATGAAGAGGGCTGAGGTGACCTACAACAAACCATGAGGAATTATGGGAGAGAGAGAGAGAGAGAGAGAGAGAGAGAGAGATAGAGAGAGAGCAGAGAGAGAGAGAGAGAGAGAGAGAGTGTGTGAGAGAGAGAGAGAGAGAGGGCGAGAGAGAGAGGCTTCAGACGGAGGGGTTTTGATCTGGTAAAGGATTGCCTCTAAAGTGTGCGGTTCGTTTGAAAGCTCAATGAAAGGAGCAGAAATAGAGCAATAAACGAGAGAAGGCCGTCGTGTTTACAGACAGCAGTGAAGGACACGCCGGCGAAGAACACTTTACTTGAAGCCTTTATGTATTATGAATTATCGAGGTATTCATAATGTATATTGTAATGCATTGCATCTTTTCATTATTATAACCAATATTAAAAAATGCATTATAATCTTTGCAGATTCCCTGAAATTGGTGTTTTAATGCACTAAAGGTGTAAGAATGAATAGATCAGAAGGAAACACTTACAATAAAGTCTCATTAGTTAATGCATGAATTAACATCAATTAACAACGAGCGATATATTTGCACAGCGTTTAGTGACATTTGTTCACGTTAGTTCACAGATACAGCCCTTATTTAAATAAAAAAGCATTTTTGATCAATTGTATCAGTAAAGTAGTAGCAGATTAATACATGATGTAGAAGTATTGCACATTGTTAGTTCATGTTAATTAACATAGTTAACTGATGTAAACAAATGAAACCTTACAGTAAAGTTTTACAGATAAGAATAACAATGTATTTGTTCATGAGATCATACAAGGCATAATTAATGCATTACAAATACTTTATAACGCATTACATGTAAAGGCTTTAAGTAAAGCGTTAGCAAAAGGATTCATTGACCCTCATGTTCTCCTTCATGTACTCAGAGTCGCCAAGTCTGCGCTTTCAGTGTCCAGAACAGTGACTGTAAATCTGTATTTTAGGAACGGGAATTGAATATTTTGAGTTTTGATGTTTTGACCCTGTATAAGATCCTTCAAAACGTCTGCCTCACTTACATCTGCACATCTGGCGGAGGCTTTTATCACATCGCATTCAGCTTATACATGCTATCAGTTCATGCCTTCCCTGGGAGTCGAACCCATGACCTTGTGTTGCAAACATCATGATCTGCAGGAATGAGATCCATGTCACATGCACACACACACACACACACACGCACATGTGCACACACACACACACACACACACACACACACACACACACACACACACACACACACACACACACACACACACACAAAGATTCGATAATGATGACAGAAGTTTCATTCTGAGTGAAATGTGTCTTAATCACTCCTGTGTGTGTGTGTGTGTGTGTGTGCACGTGTGTGTGTGTGCGTGTGTGTGTGTGTGTGTGTGTGGAGATAAGAACCCGCTCGTCAGATCCGCTCGTCTGCGCTGGGACCAGAGTTTGTCTTTGGAAGTGAGAGTTTGTTGTTTCGGCGCCTTTGACTGAGGTCATATCAAATTAACAGTCGATCTTCAGCGTAAAAATAGCATACCATTAATTTCTTCTGCACATAAATCTTAAAGGTTGACCTGATTTTTAATGTTAAACTCTGTGAAGAAATTAAAGAGTGCGACAGAAGACGGTCCAATACTCAGACGGGACTAATTTTAGCTTCATCTCGTCTGATCGGATGTTAAAGTCACCCAGTCAGAGTTACGCTTATTTATGAAAACAATGTACTTTATAATCTATTATACATGAAGACAAGAGTTGGATTATAAATGATAAAGTGCTGTATTTTTTCATTGATAATTGTAAGCAAAGGTAAAACGCATTATAATCTTTGCGATCTGAAATTCTTGCTGTGGAAATTGTGTTTTAATGCTTTATAAAAGTGCAACAATGAACATAAGATACACAACAAAACATGAATGCGATGTACAAATAAAGCAATAGATCATCTCCTTTAAACCCTGGTAATGCTTTTATAAAACTGATATGATAAAACACAACATGTCCAATGAATTACATTTATATGTAATGAACAATTCTTGCACTAATTAATACACTTCATTAGTGTTTACCACATTAATATAGTGTGTTTGTGTTTATCAGCGTTTCACAGCGGCTTCGAATCAGAATCAGAGTCATAACGATCAGTTTCATAATTAGATTCTTTAAAATGTGTGCCATTATGCAAAGAACTTGCGTAACACTTTCATTAATAAGCCATTAACAAATATTACGCCGCCTAATGCTGAACAGATCACTAGTCCATGCAGATATGAATACATATGAAAATATATGAATCAAAGATTCTTGACATTTCTATCTGTTGGAATGTACATTGACTAATGAAGTGTTAAACATTATATAAAGCATCTGTTAATGTCACCAATGGAAGTTATCGACGGAAACTTTCCGGCTCCTCGACTAGCGCGACGGTAATCAGGTCTCAGGTAATAAAATTCTGGGTTAAGTTTAGCAGCTTAAAGCCTTTAATTGTCTCCGCGGTGGTTAACAAGCTTAGCGGCGTCTTAAGAATATGGTCAGCGTCGCAGAGTTTAAATAGATCCTAATTATTTCTTGTTAAAGGTTTTAGATTTGTTGGCTCTTGTGCAACACAATGATAAAGCTTCCAGCTTTCAAACACGGCCATTACGAGTGCTACTTTATTAGCGCATTCAGCCGCCAGTACTGAGTCTGAAAGAAGATTACGCCTGCGAATCAAGCCCAACTAATGATAAAGTCCCACAACACACTCAATTATAGCATTTGCATTAGGGTGTCTTTGTGCTGTTTGTTATTCCAATATTACGGCCGGCTGGATATGAAGTGACAGTGGCTTTACTGGGCTCGAGATGAGTCAATCGACGGCTGCGAGTCTCACTAAACCACGGTTTGAAAGAAAATCATTACGGTTGAATCAGGAGCTTTTCCGAACGGAGAGAGTGTTTTCTGTCACAGCACACGGGAGAAGACCTTCTTCTGGACAGATTTCTACACTTCTTGGAGAACACAATCCCTCAATGTATATTGTTTAAAGTCACTGTTAAATCTAAATGGACAATTCTTCTTCTTTTTGTTTTTTTTTAATGGAATATTGCAGTGTTTATTGTGCATGATTTATGGGTGCGCATCATTATAGTTTTAATAATGTTGAATGAGAATCAGTTCCTCTTCAGCATCTCTTCTCTGATGACGAGGGCGGGGCTATAACCTGTCACTCACATGAGATCAGCCAATAGCAAACCACAACCATCCAATCAACTCCCCTCAGACACAATCAAGCCCCGCCCACATGTGTTCTCGTTCATGAAGCGATTCGCTCGATATACGACACAATAGGGAATGAATGATTGTCTGATCTCTTCATAGTGTGTATGTGTGACGTCACTGAGTGGCAGGATTGGTTTTCAGAGCGAATGTCACGAAAAACACACAAAACACATCTAAAACTGGAAAGAGCTTTCCGATTGACTGAACAACAAGATTTGACAAGAAATCTGAGGTATATTTTTACAGACTGCTAAAGCTACAGAACAGAGAAGCGAGTGGATCGCTGCGATTCACAGAAACAACTGGATCCAGGCAGAGAAAGCTGGTTTTGCAGTTTCATTTTGTGTCAATATGATGAATTTAGTGGTAAAGTCACACCCTATATATTGTATTGTTATATATTGTATTGACAACTACCATCGTACATTCAGAATAATTGGATGTTTTAAAATAAACACTGACAAAAAACGACACAAGTTTTAGTGCTGGACGATATGATGATATATATAACACTGATGTAAGTGTTCACATGGGTTTAGACCTATACTGTATTTATATAAAGCGTTCACAGGCAAATGTGCTTTATGTCTTTCCCCGGCGTTGAAATCAGGCTCATATAAATGTCAGAAACACGATTCCTAATATCCATGATCGCCGGATCTTTGGTAAGTTGTAAGAAACACTATATCGAGTCCAACCTTTAGTTTAAACTGATAATCGTTTGTTTTACTCGTGCTTTCGCAGTTTACCCTCTATAGTCTACAGCAAACCACGACCATCAATCAATTCCCCGCTGACAAAATCAAGCCCCCAACACACACACACACACACACACACATCTGTTCTTGTTCCATAAGCGTTTCGCTCAAATACAATAGAGAAGAAGAGTCTGACAAACGTCTGCAGTTCCTCGGCTGATGAATAAGCTCAGAGAACAGATCTGATGCTTTAACCTGATTTCAGGCTATACACGGTTAAAGTCCACAAACATGCGTCTCGCGGTGATAACTTCACCAACACAGAGCAAAGCAACCGAACTTCTCTGTGCCAGTAAAGTAATAAGTGTCTGTGTATGGCATTTAAATGGTTTCTCAAAAAAAGAAGAAAAAAAAAGGTTATAGCGTTTAAGGGGCTTTACACTTTTTCTCATCAAAAACTGATGTAGCAGAAGAACGACAAAGAGCAAACGCAGGAGAATAACAGCAGGCCCGAACACCATTATGAGAGCCATTAATAAAACGCAGACTGAACCTATGAGTTTTGAGGCGGTGTGTGTGCCGAAGAGTCTCCATCTGCGGGTCTTTCATGTGGTGGAGCTCATCGACCCATCCAGGAGTCTCTGCGTTTCCGGCGCTTTCTAACTTTCAATCAAATCTCCAGAACAAAAGAGCCTCCCGAACCAGTGCAGATGCCTGAGTTAAACCAGATGAAGCCCGTGTTACCCAGCGCTGCCAAGAAGAGTCTCGGGACGGAGGAGCCCACGGTTCACTCACAAACACACATTTCTCTGTTCAAGAGTCTTTGAAAATGATCCTGATTGGGGCTTTTGGAAGTCCTGTGTTGTGGATGGAAACCCGGCACAAGTTTATCACGGAGCCACATCACACCGAGTCCTGATGAGAGACGGGGATATTGTGCAAATCAACAAACGGTTACTGTCAAAAACCAGCCGGGATGAAGACTGGACCAGAATTTGAAAATGATTCAGTCAGTCTGTCCATCCAGATTTCCTGGAGCTCTAACAGCAGAGCGCTGGCGCTTGCAACACCAAGGTCGTGGGTTTGATTCTCAGGGAAAGCAAGAACTGAGAGTGTGAAAAATGTGTACCTTGAAATGCAATGTAAGTCGCTTTGGATAAAAGTGTCTGCCAAATGCATAAATGTAAATCCATCCATCTATAATATAACCCTAACTCCATCCATCTATAATATAACCCTAACTCCATCCATCTATAATATAACCCTAACTCCATCCATCTATAATATAACCCTAACTCCATCCATCTATAATATAACCCTAACTCCATCCATCTATAATCCATTTGTCCATATATAATCCATCTATCTATCTATAGCCATCCATCCATATTTCAATATATATATGTCTATAGATACTGCAGACACTCTTAGAACATTATGAGTTCATAAGACAAATGTAAAACTTCAAGATTTATTTTTTATTTTTTACTTTTTACTTTCAGGCAATCTTTGTCAAAGCAACATGAAAGTTTGTCTTGATGAAAACGTTTCTCTGCCTGTTTTTGATCCTGAGGTTTGTGGTCAAGCTGTTAGTAGGTGAAGTGGGTTACCCTGCATTAAAGCTCCAGCACGCACACACACACACACACACACACCTGGCACCGCTCAGCTCCAGCACACAGACGTCCTCACCGCACTGAGATAATGATCAGCACTTTCCACATGTTTAACCTGATGCGCGACAGTGAAGTAAAGATCTCCAAGAGCTTCTGTAACACCAAACCTGCTTATTAAACTCCAAAACATGCATGCAAACCCCAGAGGAATATATATATTTAAATACTGTTTTCCACAATGCAATGCATTTGACCTTCCATTTCCAATGTGACAAATGAACGACATAATATGTTCAAGCCAATTTTTTTTTTGACCACTGAAAAAAGTGCTTTATTCGAAATTATGTAAAAAATGCTAAAGTAATGTAACCACTGAAGTTAGCTAACCCTAACCCTAACCCTAACCCTAACCCTAACCCTAACCCCTGAAGCTGCTACTGTTTGCATGCTACTGAAACATTTCTTATTATACATACTAAATCTATGCTTTACTTATCTGGTGGGGTTTGTACAGTAGAACGCTAATATTCCACTGTGAATGTGGATAGATTGAGACGATCATTCAGACCTGAAGATCATACATGATGCCTAGCAGAACCTGTGGAGAGTTTTCCTGGGATTTGATGTTTCTGACGCCTCTATAATCAGGATTTAAACTGCAGACATCAGAAAAGATGGATGTGTGTGTTTAACTCTAACCTCTGTGAAGTCAGTACTTCAGTGGGTCATTTCTAATTTAAAAGCAGAGCTTTACTAGTAGCTCTTTCATCCTTATTAAAGACATTTCAGGCATACGGTAGCCAGGAGGTATGCTTTAAATATATGTCATTTACCAGCTTTCAGAAGGGAAAATCTGGGCTTTACTGAGGAGAGTTACAGTAATCGTGAGCACTACACGAACAGACGCACTGAGACGACTGTTTCAACAAGGAACTTGTCAAATATTTGTGATATCTTGAATTTAAAAAACTAATTTTTTTACATCTCGTTCTATTAGTCCAACACGACTACTTTCCAGCATAAAGCAACTTTTCGAAAGCGAAATACTGCACAAAGCAGCAAAACTCCAGCCAATCGTATAGTGTTTGGTGATTAATATTCACGTGTTTGACCAATAGGGTTTCATGGTCGGTGTGGCTACTCAAATGGAAAATAAAATTGCATTCTGACACATTTGAAAATGTACTACACAAAATAAAGCTACCCAGACACCAACATAGTGTTTTAGTGCACACATCCAGCACACATCCAGCACACATCCAGCACACATCCGGCACACATCCGGCACATGGGCCGAATCTGGGCCGGCACTACTGTCTGATTCCAGTTCGCATGGATCCGTGAAAATGAACGGCCAGAACACATGAAAAGTTTCTGTTTTCTGTGAGAGCGGTGTGTGTTAGCGGCCCCTAAGTTAATAATTAATGATCTTTACAATGGAAGTGAATCAATCAAAACTACCTTTATCTGGACAATAACTTTATTCAAGAGCTGCTGTAAAGATCTCTGTTACTGTAATCTCCTGTTATCACTGTAAAGCTGCTTCTATATAGTTAAAGCGCTGTATACATGAAGATCTAGATTAACTCTGACTATTCTTCATGCGAACTACAGCTTGGATTGTCCGCTGATTTTCCTAAGTGTCCAACTCACAGTAGCATTGTCAGTTTATCCGCTCTGCTGTAGGTTTGGGAACATGAAAACCAGCTGGAGAAAAGCTTTTCCCGGTGCTCGTGTTCCCCTCTTGAGAGCCGAGAACACACGGTTACTCAACTCAACATCAGCGCACAGACACAGCAAATCAAACTTAACCAAAGATAAACAAAACAACTCATTTGCACACAAAAGCAGAGACGATTAACTGCCGTCGAGCAGCTCCTGTAAACAGGCGTCGTGTTGAGATGACACAGCTGTAGGCACACTTAAACACACACACACACACACACACCGGACAAAAAAACAGTGTTTCGGATGGTGGACCACAGATTCCTTTGGAGACGATGCTTTGAGCGATCTCCACAGCAGATTGCAAAAGCCTCGATATTTCCAAATGATTCCATTAAAATGGCTCTACAGAAGGAGTAGAGGAAACAGGGAGGTGTTGTGAACTTCGAAGAATAGAGAGACAGCCAATTTAACAAGCCAAAATTAGTCAGATGGAGCGCATGAAGAAGTCTAAAAACATTAATTTCCCATGAACGACCCATAAAGAACCCTTCCCACAGGGAGAGAAGGACTGTCTCGCTCGCCCAGCTTTCCAGAGGACCCGTGAACCCTGTTAAACTCTGACAGGTCTATTTAGGTTTAACTTAATTGTTTACCAACCTGTTCAGCTGAGGTCTGCAGGAGAGTTTTCATTTAGATTAATGATATGGAGCTGCTTTCTAATGAGGGTGTTTGACAGTAGACACTTCCATTCGCCGGGCCTCTGGGAAGAGCCTTTGTACTTCAGGTAATTACACACAAACCCTTCACATACGCTAACCTTTCGAGCTTAACACACACACACACACACACACACACTGGTGTTAGTTAATGCTAAATGCACTCAAGCATTGGACAAAATGGTTCTAGACAGACACGTGCAATTAGCTTTTGCTCTTTTGTGTGTTGTAAGCAGCCAAGACGTACGTTTGTAGATCTGAACCCACAGGAAAGCAAAATCACAAATAAGATCTTATTAATATCTCAGTCGATTCTCCTAGAATGCAACGAAATAAAAGGGAGGTTGTTATTCTGAGAAACAGACCAAAGGAATCTCACATATGTCTCTTCTAATGTTTCAGAAGAGATCTCAACAATGTGTGATATGTAAAATCAAGTCTAGCAGAGATCTCCACGCACTCTCAGAAAATAAAGTACATAATTGTGCCTTTAGGGGTACAATGGCTTGTCACTGGGGCTGTACCCTCAAGGGAACAATATTGTACCTTAACCTTTAAAAGAAACGGTACATGTATGTATCTTGAGGTCCAATAATAAGCCCTATGGGGTACGTTAGTGTATATTGTACTACCACTGACTCCTACTGTACCCCTATTTCTGACAGTGCACCTTTAGTTTATAGTGTGTATTTTGCCACTAATTCATCTTTTACTTGCAAGAATCGAGTCAAATTCTAGATCTTCTAGATCTGATGTACAGCAGAAACAAACTTTGTTGCATTATTATCACTGTAAAGCTGCTTTGAAACAATCTAAATTGTAAAAAGCGCTATAATGGTTACTTGACGTCAAATCAGGTAACACTTTATTTTACAGTGTCCTGTTACATATGTTGCATGTACTTACCATAGTAATAACAGTAAATTATGCATAATTACATGCAACTAACCCTCAATCAAACCCTATCTAAAAACGAGGCTAAAGGTGGAAGACGGCGGATGTGGAACAGATACGGGTTCACTCGCATGAGCACATGATCTGATTTCTCCGGGAGAAATACATGTGATACTTATACTTGAGCCCTAAAAGAGCAACCGATTTTTCTCACAACATTTTTACACTTACGTTTATGCATGTGGTAGATGCTTTTTACATTGCTTTCAAGGTTCACAATTGATCAGTTGATGCATTCCCTGGGAATCGAACCCATGATCTGTTTGAGCCACAGTTTCTTCCCCGAAATCTCTGTTTCCGACTAATATACGGTAAAACACGAGCGTATCCCAGCGCTGTGTGCACACGGTATCGCAGTCTCAGTCCCGCAGGACTGCTCACTTTCTTCATTTGACTTGAATTCAGCTTGGCACGTACTCGGCAGTGGAAGAGCTCGAGGGAAAATCTACGTTTAGTCCCAGTTGTTTGGTGAGGTTTTGTGCTGGAAAAGGCAGGAGACAATAGAACGGGCCAGAGACGGGTCGCTATTGAGCGCGGAGAAAGTGCAGAACAAAGTGATTCGTGTGAAAGGCGAGTGGGAAGAAAGAGACAGATTATCTTAATTATCATTCAGAGGCTGCTCGCAGCAGCACCTGTGCATGAATAATAACATTTATCAGCGCTCGGAGATGTGCGAACATTCTTTAAATCACCCTCATTACCGCAGCGCCGAGAGATCAGCCCTGAATTATCCATGTCTACACACAGACGAACACACGGCACCTCCCTCTCTCCGAGGACGGGCGTGCGTGTGTAAAAGCCCATACGGGAGCCGTACGGTGGGCACGGGACACAAAGACCTCGGGGGGGGGGGCATGGCTTCAGCATGCATTAGCTCAGACCTCGCTGTGCTCCCACTGCTCAGATCCAATATTGTCTTGATGTGAAAAGCATTTGATGGGATAAGGGCCGGGTGAATGACTGAGGCTCCTTTCTGTCACACGCGATCACTTCTGTTTAGCTGAGAACCTCGTCACCAGACACACGTTCATATTTACGAATTACCACACGTTAATGGAAAGCTATGCAGCCAGACACGGGGAAATTAAAAACGGAGCCACAAAAAAAAAAAAAAACATTTTATAAATGACTCGGATAAACGGAAAAGAAAAGCTGTAATGAACGATTGGGAAACTTGCAACGCGGCCAAAAGCATTGAACCGAGGAGTTTTGCAATATATGACACCCATCGAGGTTCGTGTTTTCTTGCTCGCTTCTATAAAGAGCTGTTATTTGTTCTGTGGAAGGAGAATTTGCTAAGAATCTTCATGCGGCTCTTTTACAAAAACATGCTGTGAAGTTCCACCTTAAAATGAGTCCATGCATCGAAGGTCTCGTGGAGTAATTTCATCGTTGACCAACAATTAAACAATTAACACATGAAAAGTTTTCTGCTTTCAGTTGAAAACTGTGTGGTGTAAGCGACCCCCAAGTTAATAACTAATGGTTTTTTACAACGGAAATGAATCAATCAAAAACTTTTTCTTCTAGATCTACAGCTAAAACAGTCTTGCATTATTTTCCTGTTAAAACAAAAGCGCTATATAAATGAAGCTGACTTGACGAACAGACCCAAATTTAATTGCTTTTCACTCATTATATTCCTTCCAAATCTCACTTGCAGTCTCACTTGAGATACTGTAATGATGCTTTTTGCAAGCTGGATCATTGCGGTCAGTGTAGACTTCAGCTGCATGAAAAACAACCTGAAGGAGAGTTAATGCCGATATTTGAGTGAATGATTGCTCAAACACTGCAGAAAAGAGGAGCATTTGTAATAAACGCCCCAGGATCTAGAAAGAGAGTAGGACACACGACTCAAAAACACCACTGCTGTCTTTCCTAAAATATCTTACACTCGGATAATTTGAAAGTCACTCAGAGTGAAAATGTCTTTTCTGAAGAAAAAAAAGAAAGAAGAATTAATTATGCGAGTGTTAATGTTCTCCATTCTCTAATGGTGTTCCAGTCCAGAGACCGCAGACGTTTAAATAAGAATCCATTTCCAAGTCCAGGGAGATTCTCCACGTCTCCTCGTACTGGAGTTGGTCAGTTCCTGGTGGCCTGAGACTTCTCGAATCACGTCATGGTGAATTGCAAGGATTCCCCAAACGCCCACGTCAACAAACACGCTCTACGTTTGCAAACGATCCCCGATTTCATGCAGGAGTTCAACACGGCGTTCGCCTACATAAGCAGCCGGTCCGGAATGACACATTCCCTGAGCATCTTCCAGAGATGTGATGCATAATGACACGATCCATCCCTGCTTTCCAAACCACACCGTGGGTGAAGAGGAGACCCTCATCCATCAAAAGCGCAAAGACACGTCATTCACGAGAGGAATGGAGGAGAATAGTTGTAGAAGCACGAGGGCAAGGGTCTGGAGTTGAGGAGGGCCTGAACAGAGGAACGTCAGTGCTACGAACACACAGAAATGCGAGGAATTCACCCACTGCAAATCATCTGGAGAAGCGGAGCAGAGCTGTCAAAAGTTCAGCGCTACAAGAGTCGCCTTTGTCCAAGCCATCGCTCCTGCAGAAGAATAGAGTCCTTCATCTGAGACGGACACTTCTGATGGGACATTTAGACGTGTCATTTCCTCCTGACATCAGCTAATGCTCTGGAGTCTGGACGTGTGCACGCTGACTCGATACGCATTTAAAGGGTTTGATGAAAACTAAAGTCCCAGAAGTGATTCCCATGAGGACTATTGCAAACTCTGGAGCATTCCAACTCTACATGCTGGCAATCATGTGACAGCGAACTATGGAAACTGGTAAAGTGGTTGGCTGGTCACTTAAAGGTTGTAGGTTCAAATCCCAGAAGTGATTCCTGAAGAGCAGGTTATAGGGGAGGAACCCATAGTCAATTATGTAAGAATAAAAAGTTAGGAGAAAAGCAAGTCCAAACTACATGCTGTTAATAGTGTGATAGCAAACTTCAGCTTAACAATGGAAACTGGTAAAGTGTTTGGCTGGAAACTTAAAGGTTGTAGGTTCAAATCCCAGAAGCAAATCACTAAATCTGCCCACGATGACTAGATCTTAACCACCAGAATGAATGTCTTGATGATCCTGGAACAACATTCCTGTCAAACAATCCCATTTTAGGGTAGTTAAGGGTTAAAACATGTTGTTTTTTGAAGGGTGTTGATCCAGGAAGTTTTCTTTATGAGTAAAATTCAAGAATATCCAAATCATGACAATGCAAACTATACATTACACTTATGCATTTGGGAGATGGTATTATTCACAGCAACTTACATGTCAAGTCAAACTATATATTTAATCTAGGAATCAAACCCATGACCTTGTCACTGCCAGAGCCACGATCCACTGATCGAGCTCCAGAAACTCTACATGCCATTAATTATGAAACAGCAAATTTCACTTCAGATCTCGGATATAAAGTGGCTCTGACAACAACAGGCTGAGACCTGAATAAAGATTATTTTATCATTCTTCACATCTTGTCAAATCACATTTGATAAAACTAATCATCTTCTCCGCTACTCACTGATGTGATTTTATCTCTCTGGTCTTTAAAGACGTAGATGACTAAATCAGTCAATCCTCACCTCCATCAATGTACGTGTGTGTGTGTGTGTGTGTGTGTGTGTGTGTAGGTATAATAGAAGCACTCAAAGACCTTTATGAAGGTAAATGAGACAATTTTATTCAGCGGTGTGTTACGGCTCTGTGCTTGAATCATTTATGGATCTCTAATAGCTCTTGAAAGTTCGCCTTGTGAATGTAGTTCATTGACCTTCAGACAGCAGATTAAAGCGCAGCAGAAATACACATCATTTCTTATGAATATTCGTAGGTCCTGCTAATATGTGAAATATTTGCTTTCACTCTTTCTCTCCTATTTCATTTATATAAAATATCGCATCGCGATAAATTATTCATGTCAATTAGCTTTTCATCTTCCCAGATACAAACTCATGTGATCCTTTTTAACAACTGTTTATTTCAGCGTGTAACTGCGTTTCCGCAGCGGTGGGGCGGCGCTGAGCCTCGGGCACATTTCTTTAATAAAAGCATCAGATCTTTGCATACCTTTCATTTACATATTAAAGGCGTGAGTGGCTCTTTAAGTGGATTCGGGCACCGCGGTTTCAACGCTCCGTCCTCAGCGTCTTCCCATCGGAGACGAGAGAGAATACACAAATTAACAGCATATTTTTAAAGTCTGCTATTCTCAGGACTATTAGACTGACTTACTCTCATCTGATCCTTCACCAGATAACACAAAACTAATGAACCAAACAGTCAAAGTTCTGTGTTTCCGACAGTTTTACTACTGAACGGATTATGGGAAGTTAATTCCGGAGTGATTCTAATCATGTGAGGATTGTTTTGCATTGTGGCATTATATATGACAATTAAGTACATTTCTCTTAAAATGTTCATTACTGAAATGCATTTGCTAGTTAAGAAATGTCAGATTAAATCTCTTATTAATTTACATTGATCAAATTTCAGCATGTTGTAATTGACAGTCTTCATGATGCAGTGTCTGAACTCTGACTGATTTTCTTTTTGCATTTTACTTGCAAGCTTAATTGTGTTTGGCCTTTTTTATATTCTTACATCTATTTAATCAGTTTCATATTGATTCTCAAACACATTTGACAGAATAAAGCGACTGAAAGACTGAAACCTGAAAACATTAACACTGATAAACTGCTGCACAAACACTGCGATTCACTGCAGTAAATTAATATGAGTTACTGTATTATCGTCAAAACAAAATGCAGATTTAAATGAATCCTGCAGTAAAACAAGTATTGCCATGACATATAAATATATGATTATTGATATATTTTTTCACATTACAGTAATGTTAAGAAAAAAAAGCCACAACCCAAATCTTACTGTTCCTAAAATAGGCTTCATTTCATTTAGGCAACGTATAATATTATTTTTGTTTGTTAAAGAAGGTACATCAGATCAGGAGTGATTGTTTTTTAAAGGATTCATCTTCTGCTAGACCTCAGTGACCTCTGATCGAGAAGATGCTTCAAAAAGAGTTTCGTAAGTTTTGTTCTTATTAGATTTCACAGTAGATTAAAACGCATATCGTCACAGATGGGACCAAACCTCGGGACCTTGGGAAGTAATATTCCAACCAGATTAAGATGGATCAAAGAAAATAAAAATGAAAGGAAATTTTAATCTGCGCTAAACACTTTCTGAATCCACATTGATGTCGTAGGACATTAAAGTCTCTCATCATCCAAGGTTGGCACGCGTCACGGCTCGGGCTGTTCCTCGACGAGACAGGATGATCTTACGCTGGCAGTTTGTGGGTTTACGAGGGTCTTACGGATGTCAGACGGGTCATGGACTGTAATCGTGAGACGTGTAACATGGATCAGACATGCCCATTGGTCAGGTGCAGCGAGACATCATGTCAGGTCATGTCAGGTTTGCTCTAACAGCACATGACCAGATGAACCTCAGAAAGGCACATATGGATGCAGGACTGGATCTTCCCTTGGGCCGCACTGGAAGTGTCCTGCCACCAGTGAGAATACTGAGACTTTGACTGGTTGTCCCTCTGGGCACGAACATTTGAGTCACCAATGACCGTCTCAAGGAGAAACAGTGACCAACGACGAGGTCAACAAGTATATCATCATCGTCTTCGTCATCATCATCATCATCAAATGTCCAGTACGATCAGATTTGACCTGACCCAGTTAATCAGGTACACAGCTTTCACAAGAAACTAGACACTAGATAGTGTTTGTACACGGATCAATGTTACTGCAAAAATAGGGAACTATAGGAGATCTGCTCAAGATGTAGTTTTGCCTCGTAAACAAAATCCTCTAGTTCAGTGGATCTCAGCTAGATAGTTGTGATCCAAAAATGGGTTTTGGGTTTGTTCGGATGGATGGATTATATGTGGATGGATGGATGGATTATATATGGATTATATATGGATGGATGGATGGATTATAGATGGATGGATGAATGGATGAATGGATGGATGGATGAATGAATGAATGAATGAATGAATGAATGGATGGATGGATGGATGAATGAATGAATGAATGAATGAATGAATGAATGAATGAATGAATGAATGGATGGATGGATGGATGGATGGATGGATGGATGGATGGATGGATGGATGGATGGATGGATGGATGATCAGTTTTCTCTCCTAATCTGACCTCAAATACTGTCATTATAATATAATAAATAGCCGAATGTCCAATGAAGCTGTTATCAGTTACATCTGTTCTGTCAGACAGCGGAACGAATATGATATAATGACTGACTACATGTCAACCAGCAATCAAAGAGTCGCTAGTCACGTTTTTGAAAATAAGTCGCTAATAAGGGCCTGGAAAGTTGCTGATCTAGTGACAAAATTGGCAACACTGAGTAAGTGCCAAGAGAGCAACATAGTGTCGGCCCAGATCCGGCACACATCCGGGCCGTGTGGAATCCATGTGTACCAGATATGGGCCGGATCTGGACCGACACTATGGCATCTAGTTATAATCTTGGAGCTAATTTTACATTTTGAATCAATTTTAAGTAAATAAAATAAACACTGTAAATACATGTGTCAGTCTGATCAAATAATGAGTCGAGTAAGAGATCACCATGATTAGATATTTAATTGTGCTGGCCAATTGAAAATGCTCAAAGAAAATATTGTTCAATATTTAAATGAACGAGGTTAAACGTGTGAAAAGCGAGCGGTGAAGTTTTCTCGAGCAGCGAGGGGTCTCTCACCCACATTTCCCATGATTCTCTAATGATACGACGATAAAGGTGCGACTCAAATCTGTGAACCACCAATCAAAGTCAGTCCTCCAATCACAAACAGCCAATCGGCAGCCTCCCTCGGCAGCCGGTCCTCCCGGGATTGGGATTTCGTCAACTTCTAACAGGATTCCAGGACGAGGTTGTTTTTCTGGTGGTGAGGTTTGGTTTCTGCAGCGTGAGAGTTCTCGTGGGCTCTAGACTACGCTTTTAATGAAGTAAAAACAACTCCCACACAAGTTCGCAAGTGTTTCTGAGCAAATTCTGAGATGATTACAAGTGAGGCAGCCGAGGGTGGTCTCTGACTCCTGAGGAAAAAGCTGCTGGTATTTTCCTCTCTCTTTCCTCCTGTTTATTTTTTTCATTTTCACACACCATTTCGGCTGTTTTAATCACCCTGCCTTCTTTCATAATCGATACGCGGCTTCTTGCCAAAATCAAATGAAATAAATAATTGAGTCGACGCCGTGCGAGTGCAAACAAACATTTCCACAAGAAACCGTCTGAAAAGTCACGAAGGCAGAGACACGACGGACTTGGACTTGGTCCAGATCTGAGACTTCCTATTTCACAGGTCTTCAAAGATGGAGGCCGTACAGGAGACGGTGAGCTCGTTCTCTAAGCGAGGCATTTGAAGTTGTGCTCACCAGGAGGTAAACGCTGAATCCTTCCCCAGTCTTTTTAGCATATCACAAATCTTTCCACTGATTGCAGCAATACTGAAAGAAAAAAAACGACATAAAAAAGATCAGGGATTCTGACCGCTGACCACCACGACTCGAGCGCCGGACGGGAAGGCGGACACATGTGGATGATGCGTGGCTCTCGGGGTCGTTAATGTATTTGCGGGGTAATTACCAGGCGAAATTCTGCCTCGCCCTCAAAAATGACATGCAAATGAAGCACGCATAAAATTAGGCCGGTGAATAAGTGAGTAATTGAGCCTCCAAACCTTTTCTTTTGTCTGAGGACGTTTCACTCTTTCTCAAAGCCGTTCTGCTGTTTCCCCCATAATGGACCGGTTTGAATCGGTTCTCTCTCTGCTCTTTGATCTGGTATTAAAGGATAAAGGAAAGTTGAATTTTTCTAGATTAAGGTTTCAAAGCAACAAAATGGCCAGGACCTTTTTCCTCCCTGTTTTATTTCAATTGAGCGAGTCAAGAGTCTCTTTGCCTCTCAAGAGCTGAACTTCATAACCGATCAGTAAAAAAAACCCGGAAATCTCTCCAAAGAGCCTGAAGGATAATTATGAGAAGGCTAATGAACTCCTAGACTCGTAGTGTCAGTTTCTGTTTCACACGAACGCCCGAGACGTTTGCTATCATATGTGTCAAATAAGCAAGGCTGACGGAATATCATTTGTGAACGTTTACAGAAAGGCCGTGTGTGTCGGCATGTTTCTTAGGTCAAACTCTGACTCTGATGTCTCGCAATTATTAAAAAAAATCCAACATGAACATTCGCATTTTGCAGAATATTCCGTGAGATGAAAAGCATGACAGGTTTGATGACGTCAGCTGAAAAGGAAAGTCATTTCAGATGTTGAACAGATCATTACACTCAAACGTTTTTGTTTTAAAATAACATGCTGAAAAATCATTTACAAGACCAGAAACATGCATTCAGATCCCTCTCCCCTTTCCTACCGCTTTCCTGAAATGAATGCAAAAAGCCCAACAATACGCATATAAATAAAAGAAAGTCACAGTGTGTGTTTGAGGTGTGTGTAAAGGGTTCACACTTTGGATATCTTCTAAATCAAATTAAGGTTTGATCAAATTAAAATTGTGGTTATGAGATTATAAAACTATTTCTTTGTTTCTTTGTAACGCTCGAAACCGATGCTAAGAGTCCTGAACTGAATTTGCACCTATATTGTGCAGCAAGTGTAAAATTACTGTGAATTACTCTGATTGCATTTTCCTATGATTTCATGCACTCCTCAGGTATTAAAGCTGTGCGATCTTATCAGCATTTAGTCTCACAATAAAAGCTCAATAAAGTCTCTGAATAAAAGCGACACAAACACTCTATTCGACCATTTTGAACGGAGTGATGAATGGAATTATAGTACTCACAAATTGTTTTTCTCTCCACCTCTTTTTTTCCCCTTGGATCCTTTATTTTTTTATGCAATATTAAGACATGTAATTAACACGGAGAGCATTAAAGGGGTTCTTAACTATAATTTGCAGTTCATGAACTGTTTTTAAAAATTACACTTAATATAATTAACTTCTGTCATTAGGCCTAATCCCCAACGGCTGTGTGTAAATGCTTGCCTTAAAAAATTACATATAGAAGGAAAGATGGAAAAAAAAAGGAAGAGGTTTCCATATCCCTGGAACAGGTCTTTACATCCAGAGTCCAGAACGTGCAATTATTGGACAGCAAGGGGTGATAGTGGCGAGTCTATTATAAACAGCCTGCTCGTGTAACACAATCACACAAACACACACACACACACCTGTTTATGCGAGTGAATTGGCAGCAGTGCTGTAGAGTCAGCCAATAAACACTGAACAACTTAAAAAGAGTAAGTATGAGGACGTTAAATCTAAATTACTGACTGTTAAACTGTTGCAGATTTATCATGACAGACAGATGTGGAGTCGCATGAGCGTATTCGCTGCATTAGCGTGTGTGTGTGTGTGTGTCGCATGAGCGTATTCACTGCATTAGTGTGTGTGTGCGTGTCGCATGAGCGTGTCATTAGCATGTGCAGTCGTACGGTGTGCATCAGGGCTCTGTCCTGGGCCAAACTGAGTTTCGCAGCTATGACTGTTCGTCAGGGTATATGAACGCGCTGTGAGGAGGATCTCTGTCAGGATAACTGACCGCTAATCTAACTGACCGCTAATCTAACCAGATATGATTATAACCCCCGCGACAGGCCGCCACGCGAGCACAACTCAGTCCCCTGGAAACACGTAATGAAGGATGTTCCTGGTCCCCAGCTGAGACCCTGCAGTCAGAGCCCTGATCAGGCATCTAATCAGCACACACACACACACACACACACACACACACACACACACACACACACACACACACACACACACACACACACACAACCTGCTGCCTGCCGCTCAAATCTGTGTTTCTGCATATCAAAGGCTCCATAAAATGTGCTGGCAAAACCTATAATTACCTTTCTCCTCTTTTTAAATGAATAGCCTGAATAGGCCTGTAGGTGTGTGTGTGTGTGTGTGTGTGTGTGTGTGTGTGTGTGTGTGTGTGTGTGTGTGTGTGTGTGTGTGTGTGTGTGTGTGTGTGTGTGTGTGTGTGTGTGTGTGCGTGTGCTTGTGTGTGTGTGTGTGTGTGTGTGTGTGTGTGTGTGTGTGTGTGTGTGTGTGTGTGTGTGTGTGTGTGTGTGTGTGCTTGTGCATGCTAATATGTTCAGCAATAAATAAAGTTTAAAAGGTAATTTACTGGTGGGGTCAAAGTTCATTAAAATTTGCCTTCTAAGATAATAAAAATATAAGAACCAAACTATTAATGTAATATGTAAATAAATAATAATTTACTTAAAATTAACTTCTCAAACAGATTTAAAAAAAAAAAAATTATATATAATAGATTTTTCAAATATACACATCAGTCTAAAGTAAAGTCGGCTCTACACTTCTGGGAATGCACAGCTAAACAATAGCAACACAAACACACAACATGTGAAACTGCACAAAATCACCCCTGCAAACACACTTCACACACACACACACACACACAGCTGGACCCGAACCTGCTGAAGTCACATAAACACAAAGCATGCTGGGTAACCAGCACTATACTACAGTAAAATACTTCATTCTTGTTTGTGTGAAGTCTGTGTTTTCCATGTTTTATTTTTAGCCTTGTTTACATATTTACAGTTTGTGCAATTATTAATGTGTTTAGATTATGTTAATTGAGCTGCCAGTACTTGGTAGGTTATATATTATTGCATACTAAGTGTGTGTGTGTGTGTGTGTGTGTGTGTGTGTGTGTGTGTGTGTGTGTGTGTGTGTGTGTGTGTGTGTGTGTGTGTGTGTGTGTGTGTGTGTGTGTGTGTGTGAGAGAGTGTGTGTCTGTCTGTCTCTCTGACTGTACGACATTGAGCTGTCTCTCTTTGTGAGTGTCAGGCCCTGCCACACACACACACACACACACACACACACACACACACACACACACACACACACACACACACACACACACACACACACACAGATTTGGACGGACAGCATATGGGAGATATGAATAATTGAGTTAGGTCAAAACTGTGAGTCCAGCAAAACTTGAGGTTAAATCAGAAATTTTGACTCTTGAAATAATGTGTCAGAATAAGTAGTTACACTTTATTTTAAGGTGACAAAGTTACATTGTACTTACTTAATTAAGTACTGAGTAATATTAATTTTACGGTTATGGTTTGGGTTAGGGTTAGCTACTTATGCATAATTTACTGTTATTACTACAGTAAGTACATGTAACAGCTTAAAATAAAGTGTTACCGAATTATTTTTAGAACATACTGTATCAATCTTGTACAATAGAGTGTAAAATATATTTATTTTTATACAAATGTATATATAATGTTATAATTATATACTGTATTATGACTATTTCCACAGAACAGTAACGTCATGAACACTATTAAACATGTAAATGAGGCAGTGATGTCAAAGACTCTTTTAACGGTATTTAATTAACACTTTATTTTGCAGTGTCCTTGTTACATATGTAACATACCATAGTAATAACAGTAAATTATGCATAATTACATGCAACTAACCCTCAACCAAACCCTAACCCTATAGTAAGTACATGTAGTTAATTATGATTACTCAGTATAATTACACTGTAACACCTGAAAATAAAGTGTAACCAACATTTCAAAAGATCAAACCCACTTCAGATCCTGAGGAACTGCTGTACTGTACTGTAGTGTAGTGTAGTGTAGTGTAGTGTAGTGTACTGTACTGTAGTGTACTGTACTGTAGTGTAGTGTACTGTAGTGTAGTGTACTGTAGTGTAGTGTACTGTAGTGTACTGTAGTGTAGTGTACTGTAGTGTACTGTAGTGTAGTGTAGTGTACTGTAGTGTACTGTACTGTAGTGTACTGTACTGTAGTGTACTGTAGTGTAGTGTGCTGTAGTGTAGTGTACTGTAGTGTACTGTAGTGTACTGTAGTGTAGTGTACTGTAGTGTAGTGTACTGTAGTGTACTGTAGTGTAGTGTGCTGTAGTGTAGTGTACTGTAGTGTACTGTAGTGTAGTGTGCTGTAGTGTAGTGTACTGTAGTGTAGTGTACTGTAGTGTAGTGTACTGTAGTGTACTGTAGTGTAGTGTGCTGTAGTGTAGTG
>NC_140217.1:548249-550749 GCF_951802725.1 Rutilus rutilus | reverse complement strand
ACACACACACACACACGTGAAACAGAGCGCTCAGGGCCGGAGTCTGAGTTCTGGCTGATCGAAGTAAAGACAAAAATAATTCTTAAAAAATTAAATATATATATATATATATATATATGAGTCAAAGGTCGTCACTCATGGTGGTTATGATGTAACATCACACACTGAATGGGTAAAATGTGTGTGTGTGTGTGTGTGTGTGTGTGTGAAGTGAATATTATACACACATCAGAAGATGTTGATCGACGGCAGAAGAGTGAGAGAGTGAGAGAGTGAGAGAGTGAACAGTGTGAGTCTGCACACACACACAGGAGTGTCTGATATTACTGACGGAATTATGACCTTTTTCTTTAATTATGAATCATTGAATTATAATGAACAAATGAGAATTATACTAGAAACACACTGACTGACAGATATGAGGCTGAACTATAACCTGAGGCACAGAAGCTTCTGATTTTATCCTAATGATATAGTGTATGGGGAACATACCTGTACCGTATGGGGAGAGCAGGCCTCGTCTTTACTCGCTTCTACACACTTTTCTTTCTTTTTATAAACTGCAATATTTAAGTTTTCAATGTCCAACATTTCAATGAGCAATAATTCTGTAAATGTCCAGCAGCTTTATATATATATATATATATATATATATATATATATATATATATATATATATATATATATATATATATATATTTGTAACACTTTACAGTAAGGTTCATTGGTTAATGTATTAACTAACATGAACTATCCCATTAGTAACACATTTGTTACAGTATTTATTAATCTTTGTTAAAGTTAGTTAATATAAATCCAGCTGTTATTAGTTCACAGAGCATTTACTAATGTTCACAAATACAGCCTTTGATTTAAATAACGTATTTGTAAATTTTGAAATTAACTAAGATTAATAAATGCTGAAGATTTATTGTTCATTCTTAGTTCATATTCACTAATGAACCTTTTGTTGTTCTGCAGTCAACGTGTGTGTTCATGTTTCGACTGATAAAAAAAAAGACCATATTCACAGGCCTGATAAACATTAGTACTTACTATTATAGTTTTCATTTTATTTAATCACAGTTTAAACCTCAAGTGTTTTAAAACCGTCAATAAACAGTTTCTGAAGAGACGAAAGCCTGATCTTCATCTTCATCTTCGTCTTCAGCACTTTATTCATTTTTATGCATTTGCCAACTCAATTGATCAGGTGCGGTCAGGAGAGAGATGCGGATCGTTCAGTGTGTGTGTGTGTGTGTGTGTGTGTGAGCGTTTGATCTGGTCTTTCATATGCATATGCTGTAGGAACGCTCAAGACACTTTAAGCTCTCTCTCTCTGTCTCTCTCTTTGTTGGACAGGTTCTCTGCTCTTCACTGAAGGCCTTCATCGCTGTGAAGTTCAGGATGAGAATCACCTCTGAGACACACAGAGAATAATGCGTCCTCTGAAACACAAACACACACACGCTCACTCACACTCGTTCTTCAAAACCTCTTTAATTTGGCTACTTTTATTTGAGCATGGTCATTTCCAAGAGAAATTACAAATTAAAAAGTCCATAATACTCTTACAAAGACATTTCAGGAAAGATTGGTGTGTTTTCAGTCATGATATCATACATAGGACTTCAACCGTCACATGAAAGTGAATCTCGTCTCTGTTTCGCAGTTGAAAATACAGTGTTCTCACAAGATTGTATCAAAAGTTCCCAAATTTTTTGGAATTTCCAGTAACTGGAAAATAAAAGAACAAAAAACAAAAAAGACAAAACATAAAAAAAGAAATTTGCATTTCACAATTAATGTTTTAAAACACAATAAATGCTCTCATCAACAACTCCAGGTTCCATTTTACTAAAATAGATCTATTTATTGAAGAACTATAATACTGTACTGTACAGTATGAAATAAATAAAATCAGGAGATACAAAATGGGCCACATAAATAAGATGTTCTTTAAACCTACAAATAAAAGGATGCAATTCTGGCGTTGCAAACCGGTTTGGTTGTAATACTGAGATTGAAATTGCACAAAGGTCGTTGTAAAGGAAAGAGCGAACGTCTGATTCGGAGAGAGAGAGTGTGTGTGTGTGTGTGTGTGTGTGTGTGAGAGAGATTAGACTCCTCTAATACTGAACATGGTTGGCACTTTAGAAACGCGCTGAATTACAGGTTTGCATATAAGGCAACAACCGTCCGAAGGCTTCGCTCTCTCTCCAAACAAACAGGAACAAACGCAAATACTGTTACGGTCCTTCACATGAATCAGGCCTAAAAGTGTGTGTGTGTGTGTGTGTGTGTGTGTGTGTGGAAACGCTTTAAATACTGATCTCGCTTTTTTAACACTATAAATATACAAGGGCAAATAATTCATCGTTCTCGTAGTGATTATAGAAGCAGAGTGCAAGTTTTTCTTTTTTTTTTGTACAAGTTACTAGTTTGTGCTATAAATACTATGGAACACATGATCTTCAGGATGGTAGCACCACACTTATTT
>NC_140217.1:510749-545749 GCF_951802725.1 Rutilus rutilus | reverse complement strand
AGAGAGAGAGAGAGAGAGAGAGAGAGAGAGAGATGGCATTAGTGAGCGAGCGAGAGAGAGAGAGAAAGAGAGAGAGATGGCATTAGTGAGCGAGCGAGCGAGAGAGAGAGGGGGGGGGGAGGGGGGGTTGCGGTCAGAAATTAAAGCGTTTGCTCAAAGCTAAATAAAGTGACAGAAATGGCCCAGATATTTAATAGCTGGTTTATGTAATCTGATGTATTTCCTCATATTCTGTGACCTGTGGCTGTCAGATATCTGTGCTCAATATCTCTGAGGTGATGCTGTGATGGAGAGCAGGATCATGGAGACGTGTGCAGTGTTTCAGAGCTGGGATATCTCAGCATCAGTTAAAGACACTTTTGCACTTTATGTTTAACTCCATGTATTGATCGCACCTAGCTCTGTGTTTCTGTACGGCTAGAGACTGGGAAATATGCCACTGTAGGGCCGAGTTTTGCCTCTCAATAAAACTATTCATTTCTGTATTCAGAGTATCTATCTGAGGAAAACTAAATCATGCCCTGTTTTCCAGCATAAATATCGAAACATTCTTAAATCAAGATTCATTTACTGGAGAAGAAGTGAAATCACTGAAGATATTAAATTAAAACATTATCAAAATGAAGAGAGTTTATGATTAAAACAAGGATATCTGTCAGTGAGTCTGGAAAATAAAAGTGTTTCCCTTTGAATGCAGATTATCTTCCAGACCCACTGACAGATATTAGTTCTTGTTTTAATCGTAAACTCATTTTGAGAATGTTTTAATTTAATATCTTCAGTCGTTGTTCTTCTTCTCCAGTAAATGAATGGTGATGTAAGATGATCATATATCAGCGCTGGAGAACGAGAGCGTCATTTCTGCAGGAGATATTCATATTCATATTCATATTTCATCATTACGTGTCTTTAAATATATGAAATATACATTATTTCTTTGAATTGCAATTAATTTAAGTGATAAAAAAAATAGAAACTCCTTTTAGCTTTTTTCATTTAATTGAATTGTTTTATTATTGTATTCCTACGTATTGTTCTATGAATGCCTATAAATGAACACTAATACGGTTCTGGCTTGTGATTTCTGAGTGAAAACATGCCGTGATTATTTTAACCTCTTTTTCAACAATTTACCGGTTGCATTAAACATTTAAAATCTAACCTTATGATGGTTAAATGATGGAAAGAGAAATAAGAGCAAATACTTAAATATCAAAATGCATATTAAATATTAAAGGGAGAACAAAATACTGCAATAAAATTGTTTCAGCTTTATCACACAGCTGGACAAGAGCTGGGGGGGGGGTGGCATGAGCGAGCGAGAGAGGGAGAGAGAGAGAGAGAGAGAGAGAGAGAGAGAGAGAGAGAGAGAGAGAGAGAGAGAGAGAGAGAGAGAGAGAGAGAGAGAGAGAGAGAGAGAGAGAGAGAGGGAGAGAGAGGGAGACAGATGCATGAGTGAGCGAGAGAGAGAGAGAGAGAGAGGGAGAGAGAGAGAGAGAATGAGCGAGAGAGAGAGAGAGAGAGAGAGAGAGAGGGAGACAGATGCATGAGTGAGCGAGAGAGAGAGAGAGAGAGAGAGGAGAGAGAGAGAGAGAGAGAGAGAGAGAGAGAGAGAGAGAGGAAACAGATGTATTCAAGTCAATGGATTCATTCCCATGTCCTTCCAGACTGACTGTAAACGGTGATGCAAGAGAAAGAAACTGTGTGTGTGTGTGTGTGTGTGTGTGTGACTGACGCTGAGTGTGTTCGGTCAGTTCTGGAGACTCTACTTCCTCTCACCGCTGAAACTACACTATTGCGTCTGTAAAGCTCATATGTGTGAAGTTTCATTTTAGGAATTTAATTCTTGATGTTTCACGATAATTCATGGTGTTTTTAACCATATGCAGTTTTATCTGTTTATGCACAAACAATCATTTCATGGTTTTCAGATGCAAAATCAAAAAAAAAAAAATTTCTACTGGATTTCTTTTGAAAATAAATTACATTAAAATAATAATCTACAGCACACATGCATTTCACAGCTGTATGATCATATCTCTGCATTTCCACTAGCGCTGTTCAAGTGTGACAACCTTTAGACCTATAATGTAAAATATATATTTAAACAAATCTTTTCTGTGCAATACTTTAACACAGTTCATACACTTGTGAATTATTGTATTCATATCAAGTGTAAATCAACCAAACAATTAAATAAGTGTCAAGTTAGATTTTTTAAATGGCCAAATTATTCACAGTTTTTCAAAAAATGCTGCCAATTTATTCCACATAATTCATACAGGCGTCCAGAACCGGTGTCAGTCCAGAACCGGTGTCAGAGAAACATAAGAGTGTGTTGTGGAAGTGAGTGTGTTCTTGACTAACAGTGGGAATGAAGTGTTGATTCCCAGACGTTCCAGAGATTATTCAGTCCAGCTCTTTGTTGCTTTTTTTTTTCTTTTCCTTTTTTTCTAACTGTATAATTTTGCTTAATTATTGTCTTAAAGTCAGTGTCGTGTTTTGCCACATTAATTACATTTACAAATGCTCTCACTGACTGTCAACAGGAGAGAAACATGTTAGTTTTTACTTAAAAAGGGAAATAAAAAAGAAAGGATGATTAAGGTAGTGGAAAAAGACAGAGCGAAAGAAAGAAAGCAAGAAGCAGCGTGAATATCGTGGAGTTAGACAGACAGTTATTAAATGATGTGTCTAGAACAGTATATATACCTGTGTGTTCATATTTGTGTCTGAGGAGGGAACTGCTCTTCTGGAATGTTTTGTCGCAAAGGTCACACGCGTACATACCACTTTCTGTTTTCTTAATCTTCTTCCTGGACAGACAGGCCTCGGGGTCGGCCATGTCGTCGAGACTGCTCAGATAATCAGCCGGCCCGTCGAGGAGCTCGCTCTGCGGAGAGACAGCATCGTCAGATCCGGCAGTTCAGGGAGACGTGTCCCGCCGGCACGCTACACACACTCATGAGCGTCCAAACACACACACACACTACTGCTGCTGCTGTCATAATGTGTTTGTGTTTTCAATGATGATTTCTAGTGAAAACTGTTGCTGTTAAACTACTATTTTCACTCCGTGGTGCAACAACAATAAAGCACAAATTAATAAGCATTAAAATACCAAAAAAAATAATTTATAATATAATACACAACGTGATGTATTTGTATTTAAAATGATGATTTCTAGTGAAAACTGTTGATGTTAAACTGTACTATTTTCACTCCGTGGTGCAACAACACAAGCACAAATTAATAAGCATTAAAATACCAAAAAAAAAAAAAAACGTCCTACTATAATTTATAATATAATACACAACGTGATGTATTTGTATTTAAAAAGATGATTTCTAATGAAAACCGTTGATGTTAAACTACTATTTTCACTCCATGGAGCAACAACACAAGCACAAATTAATAAGCATTAAAATACCCCCCCAAAAAAATAAATAACTTGCTTATGTAATATAATATAATTTATAATATAATACACAACATGATCTAACCACGCTACACACACTCATGAGCATCCAAACACACACTACTGCTGCTGTACTATAATATACTCATAAAAAAAAATTAAAAAAATAAAAAAATTAAAAAAATTCCCTTTGAAACATCACTTATCAGGCTTATGCTACTCTGAATAATGCCTGAACTTTGTATTCTGAGCACTTCTTGCGTTGTTGTTGTTTTTGCCTCTTCATGATGACTCGCTTAATTTAGTCCTAATTTGTAAGTCGCTTTGGATAAAAGCGTCTGCTAAATGACTAAATGTAAATGTAAATGTAAATATACTACACTATAATACACAACGTGATCTAATAATATAAGGTGTTCTAATGAAAACTGTTGATGTTAAACTACTATTTTCACTCCATGGTGCAACAACAATAAAGCACAAATTAATAAGCATTAAAATACCAAAAAAAAAAAAAAACCGTCCTACTATAATTTATAATATAATACACAACGTGATGTATTTGTATTTAAAATGATGATTTCTAATGAAAACTGTTGATGTTAAACTGTACTATTTTCACTCCATGGTGCAACAACAATAAAGCACAAATTAATAAGCATTCAAACATGAAGAAAAAAAATCTGGCTGCTGTCACAATCATCTACTGTAACAAATATAATATAATATAATACACAACGTGATCTAATAACATAATTTATTTGTATTTTTAATGGTTATTTCTAATGGAAACTATTGATGTTAAACTGTAATATTTTTTTTTCTGAGAATCTATTATACGGCAAAATAAAATAAACCACAGAATAGATCAACAGAGAACTTAATCTATTTCATTGTCTTTTATATACATGTTTTACATAAAGTGATTCATATTTCACATTTTAATATGAACACAATATGCATTTCTCAGCTAAAACCGGAGTAGAAGTCTTAAGAATTAAACATTAAAATGTTTGTGACCTGAAAAAAACACACACATGTAAAGGCAGGATATTGCAAATGAGGCCTTTCTCTCTTCTTAATCACACCTTATTCCATATATTTGCATTCAAATTTGGTTTAATTTCATACATGAAAGGGTGTTAGCGCAGTATTTATCTGAGCAGAGATTACCCCGATAGGCTTAAACTTAAATTAATGGGGAAAAAATATTATTACATTAGAAGCTAATAATAAGAAGAGAGTCTTAGTAGGGAATATTGCCACAGTCCTCTAATTTCAAACGGTAATGATTAAATCAAGAGAGGCATAAAATGGCCAGAACCGCAGCGACGATGCCCTCATTAAGGACAGCCGGCATCGGACTGACAATACTTCCATGCACTCTCTTTTAAAAAGCCCTGCGCTATCGTTCCGCAATCAATTTGAGCTAAATGCCCTTAGCTGTATTTTTAAAATCTAATTTAATAACTTAGAATAGGAAACATTATTAATACTTTTTTATCAGAATGGTTTCCCCGATGTTAAACAGCCCTCAGCGCTGAGCTGTAATGAACATGGGGAGTGTGCATTATTAATCTTTATGCTCAAACTCATTTGAGCTTTTCTTGCAGTAGAAATATAAGGAGGGGAAAGGAGCAAAATTAAAAAGGGGGTTAGAAATGAAGAGATACGTCTTAGACTCACTGACACCTGAGACGGGGGAAAGAGCAGAAATCCCACAGGCGCATCTGAACACCTGCTTCTTTGACGTGTTCTGCTCTCGGTGTCTCGAACGAGGCACTCGACACAGCCGTCACCGCTAAAAGAGCCGGCGCTCGGCACTCGAGGCATTGACGTCTACCGCGGTTCTCTCTCGCTGCCTCGTTCGCCACTGGGCGTGAGGTGAGCTCCCCTCTCTAACTCTCTCTCTCTCTGTCTGAGTGGCTTTTAATTAGTGTCTGAATGAAGCCGAGCGCCACTCACCAGAGGGCTGGAAAAAAGAAACACAAGGCCTGAGGGTTTATGAAGGAGCGAGTCTGGTATTTACCTGGAATCCTGGCTTCCGCTGGTACTTTCTCCTCTGTTGCATCTCTGCAAAGCTGGCCGCTCCTGCTGTGTACGTGTAGGCCATGTGCGGCAAGAAGCTGATCTGGTCGAGACTGGGATAGGGTCTCAGTCCTGGGAGACTGGCTTGCACCGGTGGCATGAACGTAGGGGGTGGAAATGCGCTTTGGGGAGGCAAAGAGGTGTATAGGGGTTTGCCAGCGAAGGGGTTCAAACCAAACATGGGGCTTGAGCTTTTGTCCAGATTGCTGTGTGCATTAGGGCTGCCGAAATCCTTCTTAGAGAGATACGCCAGGTTGAGCGGCTCGTCCGCGTGTTCGCGGGGCGTCATGACGTGGTTATGGTCAGTCGGGGTGATGCTCAGCTTGGGTTGGCTTTTCACAGTCAAGATGTGCTTTGGCTCCTTCATGAGCTTTGGCAACGAGAGGTCGAGAGGCTCGGCCTGCAGGTCCTCGGAGGTGAAGCTGTTGGGCGTGTAAGAGCTAGTGTGGGAGTTTTTGGAGGAGGCGGACGACAAGTTAAGAGGAGATGGAGTGTTGCTTCTGGAGTGGTCCATCTTACCGCCCAGATGCTTGTGGTTGGAGAACTGGGAGGTTTTGGAGAGCCTGAGTGGGGTGTCGCAGTTGTTGTGAAGCTCAGGGATGGAGGGGGACGTGTTACGGTCAGAGCCTTTGACCAGGGACATCGGGGAGCGGATTCCTAACGAGTCTTTAGTGGGCGTGTGAGCGGAGACCGGATGACCAGACTCCACGTGGTTCCTATCTAACGGAGGAGTCCTGGAATTAGAGTACTGAAAGACTTTCCTTTGCTCAAACCACTCTTTCACGAACTCCTGCGGAAGCCCGACCGCTATGGAGATTTTCAGTAGTTCGTCTGAGTTGGGCTCCATGTTCATGGCGAAATAAGCTTTCAGCACTGACATGTGGTCCTTGTAGGGACTGATGGGGCCGTTCATGGCCTTATCGTGGTGCAAAAGGCCATGCTTCTCAGCAAAATAGCCGGGTTTGTTGGTCGTGGCGTTCTGAGCGGGCTGAAGCACTGCTTTTATCTCCTCGTTCATCTTGCAAAGGTAACGCTCGTGCTGGTGCAGGGGAATGGGACCAGGAAAGGTCTCTTTGCAATATTGGCAGGAAAACGGTGTAAACATTAGATTATTATTCTCATGCGATTTGTCCTCTATACCTAAATCTAGCATATGATTCGCCTTCTCTTTCTTGATATTGCTAATTTGCCTCTTAGAGTCGTTAGTCAAGCTCTGAAGGCAGGCTTTGGCTTCGTTGACCTTCTCAAGCGTGTAGTCTATGATGCTCTTGGTGGCTCCGTTGTGGCTGATGAGTGGAAGGGTGTTTTGGGGTCCACCGTGAGAGGCGAGGCCTTGCTTCTGTTCCTCTATGTGGGAACCCAACTCCTTCATGTATGCCTTCAACTTGGAGATCTCCTCTGGCTTGCAGTCCATCTTTTGTCGACAGACTGTGTTGTCCACGATCTGCAGGACTTTCTGTACCTCGCTCAGGTTGTTTCCCAGTGATGGGTATCCCAGCATTTGTGCCTCCATACTCATGCCCAGGTGTTGAAGGGGACTCTGGGAGTTGTGAAATCCCAGTGGACTGCCTCCCCTAATACCCCCGTTCAGGAACGGGCTGCCCGTACCGTAGCCGTGAGAGGCCATCATCAGCTTATAGTCGTTGAAGTCCAGTGGTTCAGATTTGATGTTGAGGTGGTTGGACTGGTCTTGCAGGCCGAGTGGTTTGCCATTCTCCAGTTTGTGTCGTAGCTGTGAAATGGCAGTGTTTGTAGGGGAGGAAGATGCAGAGGTTGGAGACGAACCCGTCTTCAGGTTGTTCCTCACTCTGCCGTTGATGGCGATCAGTCCGATGCATTTCTTGCTGCTTATGTGTGAACTGTAGGATCCGGAGTGTGAGAATCGTTTCTTGCAGTTTGGACATTCGTATGGCTTCTCACCTACAGTGAAGAAAGGCAAAGAAGTGAGAGATTGCACTGCTTTCAAAGTAATGAGTCATCTAACGAAACTTCTCATGAAAAGCTGGCTGGGACAAAACAAACAAACGACCAATTCATTCTGATCTAGAATCAAAGCATTCTTAACTGAGGCAATGGGTAATGAAAGAAAGAAAAGGACATACCACTGTGTATCCGTAGGTGCTCCTTTAGATGGTGTTTGTATTTGAAGGCCTTGCCACATTCAGTGCATTTGAACTTGCGGTTGCCAGAGCCCTGGTTGAGAATCTGGTGCTGTGGACGAGAAAATATTCACATGAGCTTCTCTTGCACAAACACACAATCACACACAACAGGCAAGATTTCAGTGAATAATTTCACGACAGGCCAAATGGCTCCCGTTGCAAAGCATCATCTTGCTTTGCTTGGGTGCATTTGAGCAGCGATAACAGAGGATCTCATACCTTTTCATTTCCTGACTCTAGAGCCAGAAACGCTGCATTGGCAGCGAAAAAAAAAAGAACAAAAAAAATCCCATTTCCAAGACTTTTTTCCTCATTAGGGAGGCATAAATGATCCACTTCATCTAATTTAGCATAATCGTTCCAAATAAATCTTGCATATTTAACCAACACATCCTTCAGATACCTGAGCAAAGAGTTCATTACGCAAAAAGGTGGGCTCACATAAATGTTGCAATTTCGTAATTGGGACGCAAATGTAGACTGTTTAAAGGCTTCAAACGTCTCTTTAATAATGCGTGAATGCGGCTTGTAGGCAGGCACTTCATTTGCTGTTCAAAGGTAGAACATGAACGCTGCACCCCTCGCATTTGCAATTCAAAGCAGAGCCTCGAAAATCAAAATATAATAACAATAACAACAACAACAACAATACGGGCGTCAGTGCGGAGAAGCGGAGAGCACACCAGGCGAGCACAATTAATTCAGAGTGGGAGGTGAGTATGTCGAACGGGCCGAGGAACACAAAAGGCCTGTGAGCGCCGCCCATGATCGGCTCCGACAACTGGTGGGGAGAGAGAGGCCCGCATTCCACTGGAGACAGATGGCATAAAGCACAGGACACAGGGAGGATTGTTCAAACAGCGGCAACCTTCAAACATCAAGCGGGGAGCCGTGCGGCCCACGCCGGGGAGGGACCCCACCATTCGCTCATATGTTGCTGAGTCGCATAAACAAACAGCAACAGCTGCTTTACGCCCCCCACCTTCCCTCTGAGGATGGAGGCAGGTTTTAGTCCTGCCATTACCCTCGATGTGATACAGTCACTCCGCCGGTCTAATTGTGACTGGCAGCAGCGAGAGGAGAGGGATTTTTCCTCCCGGTGTGATACTGTCGCGCTCACAAGTGTGTCAAGCACGATGTGGGCGGAGCATTTGATTGGGTATTTGCATATTTGTCGTCCACAGCAAAGTAAAAATCAGCTTTATCGGTAGACCAGACGCTCTAGTGCATGTCCTGACTGATTTCAGTGGATTTCGGGTTTTCAGACAACAGCACATTTTCAACGGGAAAGTCTTTCAAGATGAAGCGCACAAACAAAGACCAACAAATAGGAAGTAATTTGTGGATTAGAGAGGTCACGGGTGCAGAATGGGCCATCTGTTTATGTTTTGAGCGGCCCGTGGCATCAGGTGAAGAAGTTGGCAGCTCATCGTGTATCAAATCATTCTGTTCTAGTAAGAACGTCATGTCTGAGAGATAAAAGAGCGGCTGTACCTCAGCTCAGATGATTACATGAGCGACTGTGATGCCACACTACACTTGTGGAGATAAGTTTGAAGTAGCTTAGTCTCCGGAGACTCATTTTACATGGTTTTACACCTCCAGTGTGTCTACCTGTTCACACAGGGGAACGCAACAGCCACAACGACCCACATAATGTGTGTAAATAATGCTTCAACAGATTGTTAAGAGATAAAACGCTGAGTGCTTGACTTGCGTTTATCATTTACGCACATGGAAATTATGATGTGTTACTCTGTCACCGCGGAGAAACTGACTTTTAAAGAACATAAAAAAGAAAACCTAAAGAGCGGATACAATTTCTAAATTGGAAATTAACATAGTCATTCGATCGTGAATATAAGACTTGCAGAATCATATCAGAGCAGGCCATCAAAAAACCATTTAGACCTCAATTAAGGCTATAACCATTAAAAGATCTGCATCTTCAAAATGCCATGAAAAATTAATAATGATTGCCAATCAAAATGATATCTTTTCTCGGAGGGAATACAGCACATTAGATGTAGAGAGGCTGAGAGAGGGCTCACCTGATCTCGTCCTGGCTTGTGTGTGGCCATATGTCTCTCCAGCTGAGTGCGGTAAGCAAACGTGTAGCTACACAGAGGGCAGGCGAAGTTCTCCTCGTTTTTCTCATGCCGGTACTTGATGTGTTCCTTTAGGGAAGTCAAGCGTTTGTAGCCCCGGTCGCAGTAGGGGCAGGTCAACAGTTGGGCGAAAGCATCTGGAGTTCCAGGTGGCAGGTCTGCAGAAAGAGAGAGAAGGGCAACGGGCCAAAAGGTCAGCAAACCAATGGCAGCGAATGGGCGCTGTGCCCAGGCTGGTATGAGGAGGTATCTGTACAATCTGCTCCGCTGTGTGCCATCGTCAAGGTTGGCACTGCCACCCGTACACACACTCACGCCAATGCATGGACACACACTCACAGTAAGTGCACTCGAAATTCACACGATTCGCTGAGTTTTGCTCATGGGCTTTATGTGATGGAAGAAATGCAACACGCTCTTTTCCACTCTTTATATGAGAACGTACTAGTGATAGACAGATATGTCAGCCAGGCCAATTATTTTGGATTATGTTTGGCCAATTATAAGATGATTGGCACTGGCCAATAACTGCAGCCAATTAAAAAAAAAAGAAAAAAGTAAAAAGTAAAAAAGTGGTAGTGTCAGTTCCAAAGTGGATAATGCATATTTTCAGTAAATATTGTAAAAGAAAAGAAAGATTTCTAAAAGAAACTGAGTCCATCTTATCTGCTATCATTAAAAATGCTTTCCTGTAGCTCAACCAGTAGCGCTTGCAGTGCCAAGGTCATGGGTTTGATTCCCAGGGAAAGCAAGAACTGATAAGAGTGTAAATGTGTACCTTGAAATGCAATGTAAGTCGCGTCTGCCAAATGCATAAATGTAAATGTAAATATGATGGCAAAAATGAGAATAGTTTCGGCCACCCTGCTCTGTAGATGCATTCATTTAGTTTATGTTAACATTCAATTTAGACTATATTTTGAGCAGTATAATTTTGATGCAGTGTTGGGTCGCCACTTGACGTCCAGTGCTAAATAAGGGTCTTGAAGCAGAAGTCAAGTCAAGTCTCCTTCATTTATATAGAGCTTTAACATTATAGAGTGTTTCAGGGCAGCTTTACAGTGATAACAGGAGATTACAGTAACAGAGATTGTTTAGGCTTTACAGCAGATCTAGAATAAAGTTATTGTCCAGATAAAGTTAGTTTTGATTGATTCACTTCCGTTGTAAAGATCATTAGGTATTAACTTAGGGGCCGCTTGTAATGCATTCTGGCCGTTCATCTACACGACAGTGTTTGGAGCTCGAGAACGCAAACTCTGAAATAAGCAGATGCTAAACACAGAATTAACCTTGACTTCTTCTGACTATTTTGGAATGAACTGCTGCTAACCCAAACTGGCTAAAAGCAGTTGTTTACACTGGTTTAAACGCAGACGCAGTGCGATTGCTGGCGTGTTCGGGGCCAGTTGTGTTCTCTCGCTGTAATGGCTTCTGGTGGCTCGCACGTCTAATTTTTCACACGTTCTTCATAAGAGAGGTATGCGGCGTAACCCCCTCGGGACGGGAGATTTGGGGTTCATGATTTCACCACTCGGACAGCTGGCCCTCGCTCTAAAGGTAAACACTCAGACGACAGCTGGCCCGCGCTCTCACCGTTCTCCTCGTGTCCGTGGGCTTCGGGCGTGGCGAGCCGGGATCGGGACAGTTCCTCGGGAGCCTCGGGGTAGATGATGGCTGTGTCTCCTCTCTGGAGGTATTCGGCAATGCTGACCACATGGCTTTCACTGTCCACCAGTTTACGCTTCCCGAAGAAATCCTCAAACTCAGTAGCGCAGTGGACGCTCTTCACTAGAGACACACACACACACAGAGAAAGCCTTTAAATAAAACCTGCATCCATGTGAGAAATATAGTGCACTGAAAGGTGATGGAAACATGCGGCAGCATCTGTGATAAAAGAACGCAGGAACATTAGAGAAACGTTCTGGGAGGGATATGTCTAAATTACTGCCGTATCTAGCCACCTAATGGCCACTAAAATAAGAAATATGACTTAATCTAACGGGAGAACCATTCGAATTGTGGGAAAGCTTTTAACGATAAACCCTTTTTCTACTTTTAAATGTATTAGGGGCAATCAGACATGGAGCAGAAAGGATGTACGCCGTAATCCCGACATCGCCTCTGAGTTCTCCTAACCAGGCGGATTCAGATTTAAAAATGGGAGATTTTTGATGGGAAAATGCATTTAGGAAAATGACTGAAAATGCTCAAAAAAAGGAAAAATTGCACATTTAATTTCTCAGCTGTTTCTCCTAGAGAGCAAACGAAGAGTTCCTGAGAAAACCGCATCTCTTCTCGAGTTTCAGAAGACATCTTAAAAATTGTGCTCAGATTTAGCAAATATATCAATATATCAAAGTCAGAAATTCAAATGAAGAGATCTCAATATGAACTCAAAGGTTTCTCATCGAACGAGCCGAGCTGCTCTATATATAATCTGCATTGCTCTACACTGAATGACAACTAATGAATCCTTTGGGTCTATAAGACAAGGAGTGCAGAAAAGCACAGCATCGGGTGTAAACATACGTATCTTTGGATGTATGTAGGGAAAATAAAAAAAATGCGACTTATAAAACCGTATCAACACTCGAGAGTTAAGGTAAATGTATATATTAACAAAATGTACTTTAACTCTCGAGTGCCTTGGCTCGATACGTCTTCATGAATCATTTGGGTCTGTTTCGATTTTTAGGAGAATCATCTGAGAAAAACGTGAAACTTTGAAGCTATGAAAGAGAATCCCAAAACGTCTTGTGAAAATAAAGAGTAATAATTGTCCTCTGCAACAGCAGACGCAGGACACTGAAGGTGTTCTCTGTTATTATCCAACAGAATAAATAGCTTTGACAAGTTAAACATTACGTGAGAGACAGCGCATGTTGGACTTGAGTTTTATAAGCTACCTTTTAATTAGGATGAGCTTGTGTAAGGTGTAAACTCTGTCGTGAGGTCTGTCTGACAGTAAACATTTTATCGTCTCATTTGTGCAAAGGTCGAGCCGCTGGACTGTGTCGCTGTCAAAAATGTCTTGAAAATGTCAGAGAGCCGGCAGCCCTTTAACATTATTTAACAGAGCAAATGATTTCCCTCCTCTCTCATTACTCGCCAGCGCTCGCGTGAACACGCGTGAGCGACAGATGAACACGTTCAGCTCCTCGCTGGTGTGGGTTCTGCGGCTTACATGATCTAAACAAATCGAGTTTACGCACAAATTAGATTTTGGCCTGAAATGCGATTTGGGGAAGTTCGCGCTCGCAGTGAAAGCAGAGTAAAGTCTTCAGTTGCTAATGTTCTCCTTCTGCCGCTGGAGTGGAGATCGTGGGCCGACTCGAGGTGTGTGTCTCTGGAGTGTGTGTCTAACATTAGAAAGCTTTATTAAAACTACACATCCCTCCTCCTGAAGTACATCACCAGTGACAGCTCATGGAAATAAACTCTGATCTCAAACAGAGAGATTGTGGATTGAGATCTAGCTGAACTGCAGCAGAAGAGCCGTGTTCAGGATCAAGAGTTCAGGTTTGTCTTTGCCTTTCAGACACTGATAACACTGTTAAACAGCACATATTCTGCTCTCGTCCCATGGTCATCTTTCTTTGTATTATAATTCATGAGAATCGGATGAAAGTTACCCATTGGAATAATGAGAATGACAAACAAACAAGAGGAAAGTGTCTGTTCACACAGAGTCATGAAAGTTAAGATGTGTCTCACTGTCCTTAGAGTATCGTCACAATGCAGAAGAATCTTAATGCTCCTAAAATAAGCTTAAAGAGGATCTGATGTGCTTTTTCTACCTTTCTTTAGTGTGTAATGTTGATGTTTATGTCTATATCAGAGTCAGTGTTCCTGAACTCCTGAAACTCCTGAAGTTTCTTCCGGGAACGAACACGTCACAATATTCCTCATTATGATAATTAATACGCAGAATAAAGGGGCGGGGCCTGGTTGAGTTAGTTAGGAGTGTGTTAAACTGCCGGTTATGGAAAGGGGCGGGACATTTCCTCTACACGACCAATCACAACACACCGCTCCAGTCGACCAATCAGAGCACAGTGTGCTTTTCAGGAGGAGGGGCTTCATAGAGACAGGAAGTAAACAGAGCGTTACTGACAGACTGGGAAGAGAGGAGCCGCAACAATGGAGAATATGAGGAGAATAATCAACATTCAAGCAGGAAAACCTGTTCTAGTAGATCCTGAAACAGCAAAAATATGATTTTTAATATGATTCTTTAAAAATGTCAAGCGACTCAACACACTCACCTGTACCGTTCGCAACCGGCTGCAGAGTGGCATCGGGTCCCATAGTGTCGTAATCTCCCTTCAGTTCATCTGAGAACGAGACAGAAGAGTCTATTAACACACTGACACACTGCATCTGGCGGACACATCTCGTTCTGCATCTCAGGACTCACAGCGACCCACTTATTTACACTGACAACACACACACACACACACACACACAGCAGAGGAACGAGCCGAGCGCGCTGGGAAACAAGAGAGAGCAAACTCAGCTCAAGAATGTTCTGTCCACCTGAACAAGCAAACACATACACACACACACACACACACAGAGAGAGAGAGAGAGAGTGTGTCTGTGTGTGTGTGTGTGTGTGTGTGTCTTCAGTTCACTGATCCGTCTCTGGCACAGAAACTAAACACTGAGTCTCTAATTAAACCACTGACAACATGAGAAACACAAATGCAGAAAACACACACTTCAATATCATTATTCTGAGATCATCTCTCTGTGTTTTCACCTGTTGCTGAACCTCCTGTCTAATACCGTCATCCACTAATAACAGAGGATTTACCATAACGACGGTCACTGTCAGCAGAATGAATAATCAGTTTAGAATCAGAATCGACTCTATTTACTTCTTTAATAAAAGCACCTTTGCTTTTTTCCTGCAATCCACAGTTTGACTATCAGTGTTTCAGGGGAACATGGGAAGTGTTCAGGGCTGGTGTTTGAGCTCTCGTCTGAGTAACAGAGACCCGAGCTGAAGCTATTCCTCATGATGATTCATCTCCAAACATCTGAGAACACACGGCTCCCATCAGGACCGTCAGGACCGTCAGGACCGGGAGAACGAAAACACACGGCTCCCGTCAGGACCGTTAGGACCGGGAGAACGAAGGGAGAGGAAAACAAGCAGGCCAGGTGATTTACTTCAGCTTTCTGTCAGTGATAACAGTGTCACACACTAGAGACGGGCATTATGGGAGATGAGAGCGAGTCAAGGACGAATCTGACTGACCGAAGCAAACACACGAGGAGAAGAGAGAGAGAGAGAGAGAGAGGGGGAGAGAGAGCTTATCTCAGGACTGAGCTATGAGTCGAGGTACTAGAGCAGACACACCGGCACCAAACGCTGGAGAACACACACACACACACACTGAGGAAATGCCCACAAGTTTGGAAAGAGAGCATAACAGAGGAGAGAGAGAGAGAGAGAGAGAGAGAGAGAGAGAGAGACTTTGGCTTCTTCCTCTGGAGCTAATGAACGTCACCCAGCAGCACAGAAACATGGCCGTGGTTTTTATCACACACACACTCACACACACACACACACATCATGGAATTGCAACACAGCGGAATCACAGACATTCCGGCTCCAAGAGGGTTTATCAAATTAAAGGAATGTTCCGGGTTCAATAGGAGTTAAGCTTTATCAACAGCATTCGTGGCATCATGTTGAAAATAATCACAACAACTCTATCACTGAGTATCAGAGTCTGCGCTCATACTGTGGACATAATATTCATAATATATATATTAAAAAACAAACCGTAATTGCAGAATGCAGGACTGTAGTCGATTGAGAGTGTGCGGAGGGGTTATTATCGTTTACAAAAACTAAAACCATAAAAAATTTAATTTTGTTACTTTTAATACAATAAATGTTAATTGAAAAAAAAAAATTTATACTTATTTTATCACAATAATTAGTATTATTATTTAACATTTCAAAATTTTGTTGAAGTACTAAAATACCTAAAACTATAATTGAAATAAAAATTTATAAAACAATATATATATATATATATTTTTTTTTTAAATCTAATAAAAATGACAAAAAAGACAACAAAGTTACTAACATTTTAAATAAAATTAAAATAAAAACTGAAAATTAAAAAAAATATTACAAATAAAATTTCTGTTACTTACAATAAAATAAATTTTAATTGAAATAAAATAAAATAAATACTTAAACTTGTTTGATCACAATTATTATTATTTAACATTTCTCATTTTTGTTGAAGTAGGCTACTAAAATAACTCAAATCAATAAACTAAAATATATATATATATATATATATATATATATATATATATATCTATATAGACATATTTTTAAATTATTATTTATTTTTAAGATGATTAAAATCTAATAAAAATTACAAAAACAACCTTTAAATAAAATGTAAATAAAATCTGAAAAAAAAGATTTCTAAATATAATAATAATAATAATAATAATAATAATATGTAGTATGTTGGTTTGATGGTGTTATTTGCCCTGTGCCGTGAGGTGTTCTCTAACAGGTCCTGGAACAGAAGTGTGGGAAACCCGGACCAGAGGCAGTGAAACACACGGACTCTCCGGAGCGCGTCGACGGCCTGTAAATAATGAAGCGCTGCTCGACTGGAGGAAGATCAGACTTCACAGTATTCCTGACGCCACAACCCAGGCTCGTCTTCTCTTTTTCTGGGGCGTATTAAATTTTTAGCCTCCCGAACGCCCCCTCTTTCTCTCGGCTCTGTGCACAGCTAGTTCATTAGCAGAAATGAATAGCGAAGAAGTGCTCATTTAGATGGTCTGTCTTCCATGGGCTCTCACACTCCTATGTTTCTGTCATACGCTTCTAAGAATCATTGACTCTTATTACACATGTAAATGGCTATCATAAAAATAAAAATTTCATTTAAGATTCTTAATGACTTGAGCAGCAGCCTGGCCTCCCTTAATGATTACCTCTCTCCCTCATTAAGAGTATTTATCTCTCTGCGTCTCTGACTGCACCAGTGATGCTTGCAGGAGGAAACCGGGAGCGCGTTCACACTGACGCTCCGCAATTAACACAAACCCAACGATTACAGACACAAACACACGCCATAATTAAAGAGGAACTGGAGGCTGAGAGCAGGTTTCAGATCCATATCTAGCAGAGGGGCGTGTCTTAGAGAACAGGGGGCGTGTCAAAGATAACAGGGGGTGTGTCTTCAATGGAAGGGGCGTGTTTTAGAAAACGATGCACTGGAGGCTGAGAGCAGGTTTCAGCACCATGTCTATTAGAGGGGCGTGTCTAAGAGAACAGGGGGCGTGTCTAATATAACAGGCGGTGTGTCTAAGATAACAGGGGGCATGTCTAAGAGAACATGGGCGTGTCTAAGATAACAGGGGTGTGTCTAAGAGAACATGGAGCGTGTCTAAGAGAACATAGGGCGTATCTAAGAGAACACAGGGCGTGTCTAAGAGAACATGGAGCGTGTCTAAGAGAACAGGGGTGTGTCTAAGATAACAGGGGCATGTCTAAGAGAACAAGGGGCGTGTCTAAGTGAACATGGGGCGTGTCTAAGATAACAGGGGTGTGTCTAAGATAACAGGGGCGTGTCTAAGATAACAGGGGTGTGTCTAAGAGAACATGGAGCCGGTCTAAGAGAACATAGGGCGTATCTAAGAGAACAGGGGGCGTGTCTAAGAGAACAGGGGGCATGTCTAATATAACAGGCGGTGTGTCTAAGATAACAGGGGGCATGTCTAAGAGAACATGGGCGTGTCTAAGCAAACATGGGCGTGTCTAAGCAAACATGGAGCGTGTCTAAGAGAACAGGGGTGTGTCTAAGATAACAGGGGCGTGTCTAAGCAAACATGGAGCGTGTCTAAGATAACAGGGGCGTGTCTAAGATAACAGGGGTGTGTCTAAGAGAACATGGAGCGTGTCTAAGAGAACATAGGGCGTATCTAAGAGAACACAGGGCGTGTCTAAGAGAACATGGAGCGTGTCTAAGAGAACAGGGGTGTGTCTAAGATAACAGGGGTGTGTCTAAGATAACAGGGGTGTGTCTAAGATAACAGGGGCATGTCTAAGAGAACATAGGGCGTGTCTAAGAGAACATGGAGCGTGTCTAAGAGAACAGGGGTGTGTCTAAGATAACATGGAGCGTGTCTAAGAGAACATGGAGCGTGTCTAAGAGAACAGGGGTGTGTCTAAGATAACAGGGGTGTGTCTAAGATAACAGGGGTGTGTCTAAGAGAACAGGGGCATGTCTAAGAGAACATAGGGCGTGTCTAAGAGAACATGGAGCGTGTCTAAGAGAACAGGGGTGTGTCTAAGATAACAGGGGCATGTCTAAGAGAACATAGGGCGTGTCTAAGAGAACATGGAGCGTGTCTAAGAGAACAGGGGTGTGTCTAAGATAACAGGGGCATGTCTAAGATAACAGGGGCGTGTCTAAGAGAACAGGGGTGTGTCTAAGATAACAGGGGCATGTCTAAGAGAACAAGGGGCGTGTCTAAGTGAACATGGGGCGTGTCTATGAGAAAAGGAGGTATGTCTTCAACATATGGGGCGTGTTTTAGATATTAAAAAAGAGGGCGGGGCTCACCGGTTCCGTCGACTGACGCACTCAGCAAGTCGTTTTCGTTCCAAAGGTTCTCTATTCCACTGTCCTTCATATCATCTTCATCATCCACGGTCTTCATCAGGAGGGCGTGTCCCAGGGTCGGGGAGGGCGGGGCCACGGACTCATGATTGACAGGGCTGATGGGACTCCCCTCCTCCGACACCAGGAGTCTGTCTTCTTCTTCAGTCTCCGATCCCGTTTCCACCACGTTCTCAAAGTCCAACACTGTGGAGAAAAAACACACATGATCAATATTACAGATTATAACACAAAATGATTATGATCTCACCGACATTTTTATACATAATTGAGAGCTTTATTTGTGGATTGTTTAAATTTAGTGAGAGCGAGTATTTTTACATTATTAAAAAACCTTTCATTACTTTATTTTTTTTTTTTTTATACCAGATCTACAAATGAGGACGACCATAAAGAGAGGTTTGTGGAGATTTGTCAGGTTTTGGTCACTTCTGGGTACAAATTTGTTCTCAAAATATAGAAGATACACACACACACACACACACACACACACTCACACACACAGCCCAGTCTATATTAACATTCCCCCGTGGACACACAGATTACACTAGGAATTTCTGTTCCTAACATGATCTTTGGCTAATCCACTGGTCTGCACTTGCCTCCTGAACAACTGCACAACAGGTGCAAATTAAAATGAAAACGGTGTGTGTGTGTGTGTGTGTGTGTGTGTGTGTGTGTGCGCATATGACCTGGGCTGAATACCAATTGACAGAGGAAACAAAACCTTTTCAAGAGGTGTGACCACAAGGGTTTAGGCAAGTTCAGACTGAGTAATGCTCTCCGTGAGAGAAAGAGCGAGGGAGGAGAGGAGAAAGAGGGAGGGAAGGAATAAGAATAGAAAAGCCAAAAGAATAAGTGAGACATTCAGACTTGATGTGTGGTCCAGATATACCTTCAACACATCTACATTCACACACTCACACACCGGATGTTGTAATTCTGGACAGGAATAGGCGGATCTGGAGCGGAAATCAGGATCACAAACGAGAAACATCTGAAGAACATTCATGAGAACGACTTTGTTCTCCAGCCACACTGAAACACAGCTTATTATTTACAAACACTATGTGCGTCAAATCAACATATTCATTTAAAAAATATTACAGCTGAATTGTCAGCAAATTATAGATCATGTTTTCCACCATAAGTTCTCCCAGTATTCAAACTATTACACACAATCCTAAAGATGAGCTTTACAGCCTCGCAACGTATTCGTTCGTTTTATTCATCAGAGACGAAACTGATCAAAAGTGACAGTAAAGACAATTATAATGTTACAAAAGATTCTATTTCAAATAAATGCTGTTCTTTTGAACTTTATATCCATCAAAGAATCCTGAAGAATAAAATATATGACGGTTTCCACAGAAATATGAACTATTTCAACATTTCAATCAAATTATTTGATAATAATCATAAATGTTTCTTGATCATCAAATCCTCATATTAGAGTGATTTGTGAAGGATCATGTGACACTGAAGACTGGAGTAATGATGCTGAAATCCAGCTTTGATCACAGGAATAAATTACACTTTACTGTATATTCACATAGAAAACAGATGATTTACACTGGAATAATATTTCACTGTTTTTACTGTATTTTTGATCAAATAAATGCAGCTTTGATGAGCAGAAGAGACTCTTTCAGAAACATTAAAGAATCTGACCGACCCCAAACTTTTAATAACTTCTGACCGTTGCATCTGAGCAAATTGTGATGTCATAAAAGACACTAATAATAAGTATGTGTTCATGAACAGGTTATGTAAAATGAATAACAGAAACAAGGAGAGAGAGAGAGGGAGCGAGAGAGAGAGAGAGAGAGAGAGAGAGAGAGAGATAGAGAGAGAGAGAGAGATAGAGAGGGAGCGAGAGAGAGAGAGAGAGAGAGAGAGAGAGAGAGAGAGAGAGAGAGAGAGAGAGAGAGAGAGAGAGAGAAAGAGAGAGAGAGAGCGCTTCCACACAAAGTGGAAATGACATCTTGAGAAGTTAAAAACAAAATCCATCAACTTTGTACTCGCTGCTGTGAGATTTGAAAGGCCGATGAATAATGATGGGTTGTGAGGAACTTCAGATGGAGTAAAACTCTTTGTTTGTCTGACAGACGCCGGTATTGTGCTTTTCAACACAATAATTCCAACCTGCTAAAGTCCCGGCAGCCATTACACAGATTCCTCACCTCCTCTAATCAGCTTTTGTGTTCGCCAGCGCAGACACAAAGAGAGACGATGTTTACTCGCTGGAGAAGTTGCTCTGATGACACTCTATTCGCCGCGCGTTCACGAGTGTCAGAGGAACAAAGGCGATTACGACTGCCATTCTGTCGTCTACCTGCTCCTCTGCTTTTCATCTCAACAAATAAAAGGAACATCTCTCACTCCGATGCCACAGATAATTAAAATGACAATGCTAATTGCCCCAGTCACGTTAATGTTGGGCTTAACCTACGCGATGCTCGAGACAGGCCTGTCATTCTGCTAATCACACACACACACACACACACTGGCGTTCTCCAGCACAACACACACTCACACACATATTAAACCATAGGAACTTGCTCAAAGTGAGTCTAAAACAGCTCAAACAGACTGAGTTTCTGGTCCTAAAATGGTTCAGGTGGTACTTAGACTTATGGTCTCCTATTCTCCCATAATAACCTCTCCCATCCGAGTGGACATCATGACCTGCGGAGTCCCTAAGATCTACTGAGCCCTATCGGCTAACCCTACAGCCCCAGTGACTCCCTGTGCCGACGCACTGGTGAAGTCAACAGCTGGATGAGCCAAAGCTTTCTGCAGCTAAACAGACAAAACTGAAGTCATTGCGTTTGGAAACAAAGATGAAGTTCTCAAGGTGAACGCCTCCACTCTAGGGGTCGAACAACTAAACATCTGTGTGTGACACGAGAGTCAGACCTTAGCTTCAGTCGTCATGTCAGAGCAATAACTAAATCAGCACACTATCATCTGACTAATACTGCAAGAATAAGATGTTTTGTTTCCAGACGTAGAGAAACGTGTGCATGCTTTCATCACCAGCAGGGTGGATTATTGTAATGGACTCCTCACTGGCCTTCCCAAAAACACCAGAACACAGTGTCAGCTCATACAGAACGCTGAGCAGAACCAGAACATATGAACATCGAGCCCGATCTCACGGGAAAACGTACAAATTCTACGAGGTGGCTTATTCGTATGAATTCATACGAATGACCTACCCCTGACCCCGCCCCTAAACCTACCCATCACGTGGGTTTAGACAAATCGTACAAATTCGTACGAGTGAGGTCGTGAGATAGCGTTGGAACATCACACCAGTCCCAGTTACATTTAGGATTGATTTTAAAGTATTATTACTGGTACACTGTAAAAAATGTCTAATCTTCCCAACTCAAAATTTTCTAGTGACTGATCACATCTACATTTTTCAATTGGCCCAATAAAATAAAATCTAAATTTATGATTTATTTTTTTACAGTGTATATAAATCATTAATTTTTTCTTTTGATTATTTTAATTTATTCTATGTAAAGCACTTTGAATTACCATTGTGTATGAAATGTACTATATAAATTATTTATTTATTTATTAAAATAGTATATTATTTTGTATACACCAATATAATATACACCAATATTTGATATTGGACAGTATTATTGATCTCCTGCATTGACAGCATTACACCAGGACTGAGCTGGACCATGACATCACGCTTTCTCCAGAGCGGATATAAATTACTAAACTAAAACTAAACTGAACTAAATTAATAACTTTTTTTACAACAGAAATGAATCATCACTGAACTCACTTCAGCTGGACTGACGCTATTTTCTTCTGGAAACAAACTTTGTTGCATTATTCCCCTGTTATCTCAGTGAAGCTGCTCTGAAACACTCAGTACTGTAAAGCTGCTCTGAAACACTCAGTACTGTAAAGCTGCTGCATTAATAAAGGAGACTCGACTGGAAACGTTGATAATAAAGCTTTGCAGTGACGCATGCTTGAGCAGTTCGCTGGATAAATGGTCACAAAAGTCACTTTTAACACAAATACAAAACAACACAAAATCACTCATGACATCATCCAGATTTCTGTTCACACACACACACACACACACACACACACACACACACACACACACACACACACACACACACACACACACTAGGGTTGCCAACTTCAGAAAAGAAAAATGCGGGACAATCGTGGTTCTTTACAGGAAAATAAGGGACACTCAAAACATGTGTAGCTTCTGCATCACACAGCATATGCCATTAGGGTTCGTATGTGTTCAACATTTTCTCAGATATAAACACATTTGTTTTGCTTAACCTGTTTATGTACAATTTAATTCTAAAAAGAATGTTAAGGTCACACAGACAAAGTCACATTAGGCCTACACACAAATCATAGTTCAAAATAATAGCATTTATCTGAAATAGAAAGCTTTAGTAACACTATACACTATTTTGAAGAAATTAAAGAAAGTAATAGCATACTTTTCCCTCAGGAAGAGTTCCTGTTGTCTTGCGTGGCTGGATGTCGGACTCATGAACTATAATCACGTTGTTTGAATTCACCAAAACTGATTCACCGAAATCTAAACCCGTCAGGAGTGGACAGTGAAAGGGATTTGCCGTTTGCGCGAGTCCGGAATCTCCGGATCGAACCGGGAGTGACCAGACAGCAGGATTCTGTTCGCAAATCAAACAATCATTTGTCCCAAAATTTAAATCTCAATTTAGAGTTTGTTCTTCTTATGGTCTGATGTGCGTGTGGGCTGTGGATGATGCGGTGTGGTGATCGCCCTCAAGTGTTGCTGTCGTATCAGTCCGTGGATCAGAGTAGCCGTCTATTTAATCAGGACAAATTAGACCCAAAATACGGGACGTCCCGGCTAATTCGGGACAGTTGGCAACCCTAACACACACACACACACACACACACACACACACACACACACACACACACACACACACACACACACACACACACACACACACACACACACACACACAGAGATCACCTGAACCATCAGCTTCAACACTCATATCTTCACTTCTCTTCAAATTCATTATAAAAGACAATGATAATAAAAGCCAATCATTTACTAATAAATAGTTTTATATAACAGCAATTAATGGAAACAAACTTAGCTTGCGAGATAAAAAAAGATTCTTGTTTTGATGCACATTATAGTTACACATCATAAAACCATAATGTGTATCTGTATATTATTTGTGTAATGGTTGATCTGACATGAACTTGTGTTCTTAACTAACGGAAACAAAGAAATGCAAGACATGTATCACTCGTTGTTAGTTAATGTTAGTTAATGCATTAACTATTGGGACCTTATTGTAAAGTGTTACCAAATTTACCCAATTTATAAATATATAATTTTTATCTCAACAAAAGCAATATGTTTTTGTTCTGGAGAGGAACTTTCAAGCAGATTTATAACTGTTTCTATTGGCTGTTCATGCGATCCGAGAGGAGAATGTTTTGCTCAGTCAAATGAGAGTTTAGAGCCGTAAAGTGAGTGTGTTGATCTGATGAGAAGTGTGTGAGATCAGTTTCAGACTCCTGTTTCTCATGAGAGTTATTAACTATAATCATAAACTATAATCATAAACTATAATGCTCATCAACAACAAGACTCTGTTTCTCTTGCAAGCAAAGTTTGTTTGATTGTGTTTCCATGAATTGTTATGATAGGAATCTCTTCCCGAGTCTGGAAAACCAGGCTGATATGGGGGATCAACCCCACAACGCCTCAAGAAAAGAGAAAGAGAAGGGTGTGTGTGTGTGTGTGTGGCGGAGAGAAAGAGACAGAAGGGCAGCAGCCGAGGGCGAACAAAAGAAGAGCGAGAGAGAGAGGCTTCGAGAGGCCAATGAATGGAGGAACTCAGCGATGTGTAAAACAACTCCTGTGTGTGTGTGTGTGTGTGTGTGTGTGTGTGTGTGTGTGTGCGCTTCAGGAAGGGGGAGGATATGTTCAATAATTTCTGCTCACAGTAGCCGGACTCTAATTTAATTAAAGTCTCATTTCTTTAGCGGGTCTGGAGCAACAGGCTGAGCGTCTGGAGGTTCATCTGGACCGGACCGGGTCTGAGGTTTATCAGCTGGGTCGGGACCGGCCCGGATCGGATCGGATCGGATCGTTCCCACCATCTGTGTCTGATCCCGCACCCCCCCCCCCCCACCCCACACACACACACACACACACACACACACACACACAAAAGATCTCCCGCACGAGTGACGCCAGAAAATCAGGGCCAACAATACAGAAAAGCCTCGGTCCAGATGCCGGAGAACCCATCAGTGCACATCATAGACGTGTGTGTGTGTGTGTGTGTGTGTGTGTGTGTGTGTGTGTGTGTGTGTGTGTGTGTGTGTGTAACACTGTTGCTGTGAATGATATAAAAGAGGATTTAAAAAAATGTTTGAACAAAAGTTGAGCCTGATCGCAAAATGTTTGTAGGTTTTATTTAAATCATGTTCCACTTCTTCTCATGCACTGCAGCGATACAGCAAATCTCCACTTAAATCGTCACTAAATGTAAATATATCATCATTACATTATAAGATATTATAAACATTAACATCATGATTTTTACTCGGAATGCTTTATTTTACAGTGTCCTTGTTACACAGTGTACTTACCATAGTAATAACAGTAAATTATGCATAATTACATGCAAGTAACCCTAACCTTATAGTAAGTACATGTTGTTAATTAATATAACCCAGTACTTAAATATATAATTACACTGTAACAAAGACACCTTAAAATAAAGTGTGACCCAAAATGATATATTTGGCATTTTCAGAATGAGCAAAATTAGACAGTAATTTTTCATAGCAAAAGTGTTTGTGATGTTCAACAGAAACTGCATTAATTAAATGAAAGAGCATTTCTGTGTGTTTGAGGCCCGAAAGCGTGAGTGGATCTGCAGGTGAGCGGCGAGCAGGGGTATCTCCGCTCGCACATCCGGCAGGCAAAGGAAAGGTTAAAATTAGAAAATTTAATTTATTTGATAATTTCCCAGAATAATTAGAGTTAATATGGGTTAATTAATATGCAAATCTCTCAGCAGATGTTCGACAGTGAGTGTTTGAGCCCGTTCGCTCTCCCGCATGCGTTTGGCTGTCAGTTAGTGACCGTAATTGCCGTAACTAACCAAATACACACAAAACCTTCAGCGGGATAAAACGCTTTCTGCCCCAGCCCCGGCACACCGCCACTTCTCTCGCACAAAGACGCACAATTTCTTATTTTCTCTCGTCTGAAAGGGCCTTTTATGCGGCGGTCGTGTCGCTGGTGAATGAGGCGAGCGTTCGGCACGCTTCACGCTTTATATTTTCCATAAACGTGTATAAATATAAAAGGCGAACAGAACGGCACCTGCTCTCGGGCTTGTTGCTGTCGTACACCTAAATGTGTTCAGATGGGGCCGTTTACGTGAATGAACAGGATGAGGAACGTGGAGATGTGCAAATGCTCCTCGACTCTTTTCAGCCAGGTTGCTCATCAAATATTGATGCAACTCCAAAAAGTCCTCAGCTGTGATCGCTTTAGTGCGGATTTCAGCAGATCTCCGAGCGCTGTTAAAACTTTCACACACACACACACACACACACACACACACACACACACACACACACACACACACACACACACACACACACACACACACACATTCTTGTACATCTATCTTTATGAGGACATTCATTGACACAGTGCAATCTCTAGCCGCTTACTCATCACAACTAAGTGCCTAACCCGACCCCTGACCCTAAACCGACCCTTAACCTCATCATAACCTTATCCCTAAAACCAAGTCTTGACCCTCAAACAGGCCTTTAGAGGCTCTCAGAGACTGAGACCGGCCAACATGTCCTCACTTTACTCTCTTTGTCCTCACTCCACTGGTCTAACACTCAAACTGGTCCTCACAAAGATAGTTTCTCTGACACACTCTCTCTGCCCTCCTCACCCAAACACTCCTATACAGCACACACACACACACACACACACACACTCTCTCTCTCTCTCGCCCAGGTAGTGGAATGCGCTGACGGTCGCAGTATGTCGTGTTGTTGGGTTGAGTGGGTGCGGTTGTCAGCGCAGTGTTATCAGCCAGACAAACTATTTAATAAGAGTGAGGCATTTGATCTGCTCTGCAACACACACACACACACACCATCTACATGAGGACATGTGTTGTGTAAGTTTCCCCTTACAAAACATTCCAGAAAATTTCTGTGGACAAAAAACTTGTGAGCATTCTGATCTGTGACGGCAGATTCATGACACACTTGAGAACCGATGCGTTTCAACAACAAGCTCACAGAGAGATATTCACAGCAGTTAAAGAGCCATACGGTCAAGTTCAATGGAAATAGACATCTATAAAAATAAATGCAAAATTAGTGTTACCACAGCTGGTTAAAACAGTTATACGCCTATATGGAGTATTTCCCTGACCTGCTGAAACGCACTTCACCTTGTGCAAGATTAATAGGAGCGCTTCAATAATACACAGCTCTGTCAGAGCAGATTACTGTGTTTGGAGTAATAATGGCTAAACACAATCTGAAATGCCATTATACTCAGTAACGGGATCATTTGACTGTGATTTGCTTTGATATAAATAAAGAATGAGCATATGGCAGACAAAGGCAAGGTGTGTTTTCTCTTCTTTGGAATAATGTCCACTGATGAATCATTCACAATAAGAGCAGGACCGTCTGCTGAGCAAAGTAAACACAGCGAGTCTTTACACCAGCGGAGAGCGGAGGACATATATATTTTCCTTCTGATTCCGCAGTGCTAAACTATCGGGCGGACAGCGAGATAAGCAGACGCTGAGAACAGCGTTTCGAGCCGCTCAAGGTTGTGCCGCATTCCTGGCCGGCAGTCCGGCGCGGAATAACCTTTGGAAAGAAAACCTTTATCTGAGAGTCCCACCTGGAGATCAGCACGAGTTTCTCCAAATCAAAGATGTTTAAATAAAACTGTTGTGTTTACATAGGAGAGGAATACACAGCGGGATCTTCACACTTTCGCACTAAAACATTCTTCCCCATAGGAGAGAGAAGTCGAGTGTTTCTCAGACGCCGAGGAGAACTAACGGAGAGCGAGTGGAGACAATAGCGTCGCTGCGTCTGCGAGTCGCTCGAAAAATGTAGAAATTCTCATTCAATTCAACTAAGATCAAGTGATCAGAGCTGCGATCCTCATTGATTTGGGTCTATTTTTATTCCTGCTGAAATAATTGTACTGAAACATATCAAAGAAAGAGCAATCAAAGAAAGAGCAGTCGGTTTTTGTTTTCTCTGGGTCTGTCAGAAGTGAAGAAAAGGAAAACGCCGTTTATCAACCTGATGCGGTGAAATACGCAGGGCTTTCTGTCCGTGTGAATGGAAAATTAATAAAATAATAAAGCGCGCAGGCGGGGGGTGAAAACAGGCTCTTGGACGTCTTCCAGGCCCCTGCGAGGGGGTCACGGGGGGGTCGCATTCATTGTGGGGCCGAATTTTCCCGATGCGTTCCGGGCACAAAGAGAGGGTGGAATCCGTTCGAGGGCAGGTTTTGGGAAAAGCATCTGTGCTCAGGTCGATTACTGTCATAAAACTCTGCCAGCGCCCAGCTGGGGGTCAGGCGGGGAGAGGGAGCGGGGGGGCAGAGGTCCTCAGATGGTATAAAGATCAGAGCAGGACTATCCAGGTGAGAGGTGGAACCCCCCGGACAGCCCAATCTGAGCGGCTCATTCAGATGCTAATGAGAGGGTAGAACACATCTGTTCCCCCCCGACCGCTCCGGGTCTTTGTCACCTGAAAAGCTCCCCACCAGGTATCAAACAAGCTGCAGGAAACAGACCCTTTTCATCCTGTTACCTCCGTTCTCCAATCAGCAAATGAGGCCCCGGTGACAACAGGGGCCCGAAGAGCCCGACGGGGCCACCGATGCCCCACACGCACCTGACACAGTTACACAGCCCAATTAACCCTTGCTCGCTGACGAACACCGGCAGTTTAAACTCGCTTTAAACACGTTCACCGCAAACCGTTTGCCAACCGCACTTGATAGTCATCGATTAGCTCTGGGAGCGAGTTTGACTGGGGAAGCGTCCCTGCACATTACTAATACATGACGTAAACAGCCGCCTGTTCTCTCACCTGCCTTTTCACTGCCGTCTTGAGAAACACAGCGACGTGTTTAATTAGAGAGGGATGCTGCGATCGCCCCACGCTCTGTCACACAAGAGCCATGCGCAGCTCAACCCAAATAACGACCTGAGACAGACAGCCCCGCGGCACGCTGGCGGACCCCCCGCCAAGCTTTCTTATGCTAAACGCGCCTCTCCTAAGCCTAATCTTCAGCTGGGCTGCTTAAACACAACAGCACCTTTACTGCGGAGCGGAGGCCGTTAGCATGACAAAGATGCTCATGTATGCTGAACGTTGAGACAATGACCCTCACTACGTAATATGTAGTGCGTTTAGAGCTGAACAAAATGTGTAGAACTGCAGTCCAATCAAGGAACGAGGATTTCGTTTAAATTTCCCGAAATGAATGGTCACACAAAATAGTGACATTTCTAGCAAAACTTTGATCAAGCGTACAAAACACAACATGCATGCTGTCCGCATACAGTATATACCTGTATAAAGTCGGCATGAAATTAAAATTCTTCTAAATGCATGTTATAGCGAGCAAATCTTCTGTGCATACTGTATGTTTAATTTTTTTTTTAAACATTGACCTTGTAATGTTTAATCAAAATATCAACTACAGGCCTCTCTCTAGTGATGTATGCAGGACTTAAAATGCACCCCTTTCTTACTATTGACTCACATTCAGATCATGAGAGGGATGCCCACGTCAAAAATCAATGCAAAGAACCAAGTCAGCCCCCTACATTTCTTAGATGCACATGACAATATGGAAGAAAAGATCTGTCGCTACTTCCGTGTCTCGACTTTAAAAAGACCCTACCTAGTGCTTACATATAGTGATGTTCAGCTGCGGTACTTTTTTGTGAGGGTAAGGAAAAGGTAGCATCAAAGCTCTCGTCTTTCTGCCAGCGGTGCACCCCAACGCAAGCGCGTTCCTAGCGAAACTGAGCGTTCCCTGTTCTCTTTAGGTGTGCAGAGGGGCCGCAGAGAGTTGCACAACACAGTTGAGTGGGTAAAACTGGAAGTTTTGATGTCCTGTCCACCTCTCCGGCTCAGTTCTCCGAGCGTTTCCCTCCGAGCCGCTCTCTTTTGATCACAGGCATGAAAGCTGTTTCTTGTGAGAGTGCAGGTACCAGGGGTACGGCTAGGTGCTAATTAGCTCAGCAGGATAATTGATGTGTAGATTACACCGCGAACAAATGCCTCGACTTGTTTGTTCTTCTCACTTTTCCACCCCCCTTACCTCTGCCCTAATGAACAGTACCTGCCTCGTTAAAACCCTGCTAATGCGAGGATATATATGCGCGGGGAGGGCTTTCCCCAGGTGGAAATACCTTTCAGAGCGAGCGTGCACAAATGCGCTCCCACGTGCACGCTCCTGACCTGCAGAAATGCCTCCGCTGAGCGCAGGGATTTATGCAAGGCAGCTCAAAGAATTTAAAAAGGAAACAATTTCTAAATGAAAGGCCATGCCATTAGAGTACCAATGGAGTTCTATTGTTACGCCCCTGTAATGCCATTTCCTTCATCTTTTGTCTCAGAGAGGCTATTATTAGCGGCCTCTCACAGCTGCGTATCCGTTCAATAGGGTTTGAATTTGGTCATTAACAAGTGAATATCAGCAAACACATTTGTGGAGCCCCTGCCATTGCTAATAAACTAACAATGAGTACAAGCCTAATTGGGAAATGCAATGAAGAAATGGAGGCAAGGTGCCTGAGGTAGGGAAAGACAGCGGAAGAATAGACAGGTCATTATGAGGACGGATGTGGAGAGAAAAGGTGAACAGTTGAATCGTCGCCTCTTCGCAGTTCCCACGGACAGCTATAATCCGTCTCTCGCTAGTTTACACGTTAAACACGTTATTGTGATTATGGACTCCCGCTTCCTCAGCGGTTCTGCACACACACACACACACACCGGGGCAGTGTCTACGCCTGCGAGCCATCCGTGTGTTCTCCCAGACAGCTGACGGGTCTCCGGGTCAGAGGTTTCCCTCTCCTTGGCCGATCCATGCACTTCCTGTCTGAACTGAATTCCCTGCAGACCGGAAGTCTTTGTCAACCACTGCCTTCATTATTCGCTCTGTATAAACTTGCAGAAATTTGCTCCCACAAAAAATTCCAAGGGTCCGTTAACCCTGAAAATGCAGATGGGGGGAATTCACTGACACTGAACTGCGCCTGCTGATGCTGTTGTTTACTATCCATTATACGCCAGAATGGTGGTGTGTTTGTTCTGAAGACAGAATTTGTTTTAATTTAAATTCAGAATTCTTTAAGTCTTTAAGACTTATGCATTTGGAAGATGCTTAAAAAGTACACGTGTTCTCAATTAAAGTCGGTCAAGCTGGAAGGAGAAAGGGCTCCAACATTTAGTGAGTTTCAAGATGGAAGTCCAGCTAAAATCCAAACTGCTAACTTTTTGCTTTCTCCAAACTAAGCCAACAGGGATCTAATCCTCCAACAAACTCCATAAACACACTCCTCCCGCTTTAAGAAAGTGCAAGGAACCATTTTTTCTCTCGATATTTCTGCGCTTAGACCGCACCATAATCATCTTATACACGCTTTTCTTTGTTTGGGGATTTTCACGTTTCTCCTTCCAGAGAGATAAGCAACACAATAATGAAAGCTTTAATTACCCCACCCCTCTGCCCGCTGAAGGACGCGAGACTGTGTCTTCATGGAGGGGGGAGCAGATTGAGCTAGAGCTAAGGAAAACTGTTTTGGACTTCTAGCCCAAACAACAGTCGGGCAAACTGGCACTTTCCATCACCAACCTGATAATGCTCCCTCTATCCCTCACCCTGGAGGTCTTTTGTTTTCCCCTCCTGCTTCCTGTCACCATCTCGGCATAGAATCAAACGACAGCAGGGTTTACTTTTCTGTGTCAAAGAAAGATAGACGGAGAGAGGGAGAGAGGAAGACGGGAGTGATTCGGTCAGGGCCGGGGGTTTCACCGGGTCACAGGAAACCTGGACTATGCAGATGTTTAACAAAAGCCTTTCATCTTCTCCAGCTTTCCTGAACTTCCAAGTGCCGGAGACTTTTAAGCGCAGAGCTGATAATGAAACCTCTTCCCTTTCAGCAGTAGATATGAGGCCTTTTATCCAAACTATACGCTCCTGCTTTCAACATTAACAAACGCAAAACAGGTAATTAGAGCTGGGGAAATGCATAAAGGATTTTCCTCCAAGTGAATCAGGAGTGAAGCTTCTCTATTACTATATCTGCAGTAATATATATATATATATATATATATATATATATATATGCAGACTGTGAATCCACCTAATGAATCTAATGGAATTCTGGGAAGCACATAACCTGAAACAGAAAGTCTACAGTATTTTGTGGACTTTGGCTGTTTTGTTATTTTCAGGAGGACAGTGTTCTGTCAGTATCACAGGCCTCCCACCAGCTCATCTTTATTAAAGATTGTCTACTGACAAACATAATAACCGGCTAAAGGACAGAGAGGGACATCCACCTGAGGACCCGGAGAAAAGCAGGATAAAGCTGTGAGGTGAGAGAACACATAGAAAGGGCCGCTGCTACTGAAAGCTTTTATTTGTGGTGGGCTTGTTTCTTTTTTGGTTTATGTGTGTGTGTGTGTGTGTGTGTGTGTGTGTGAGCCTGTTTGTTACCGCGGCTCTTATCAGTGCTGGTGTATGTGTAAGGTGTGAGAGGATGAAAGCCGTGTGGGTGACAGGAACTCAGCTGCGGCAAGGCAGAAAGAAACTAATCAGCCTTTTACAGCTTGAACCGAGGCGGTTAGGTAGCCTCGCGTTAACCGCACACGCGCTAGCTCTGTCACCGCTACAAATTGGCTTCTTACAGAACTCAAGGTGCCAATGGACCATTAGACGCACAAAAGCAAGAGTTTTACTAGCGTCTCATGTGGGAAAAAAACCCTGCACCTCCCCGCCGAGTAAAACACACACTGTCTGCTGCTCATCAGGGATGTTTGCAGCTCCGGAATATCTCTGTTCTGCCGGAGCCAAGATGTGTGTTTTTTTTACAGGATAAGATGTTCAAAATGTCTCTCTCTTTTCAGTAGAGTCAATAGAATCAACAACATCTATTTACACACCTTTACAAGACCTGAATATGAGAGTAAATAAGAACGCAGCTCCTTTAAGCACTACACCAGTGTGGCTTTATCCTCTAATGGCTTGAAAATAAATCAGACGCGCACATACGCACACGCACCTGCACATGCACATGCGGTAAACAGGTTGACAGAGAGAGGAAGCTGTCGCCAATTAGCGGCAGTGCTAATCTGGTTGTGTCGAGAGGATTATACTCCATCCTGGTGGGACGGGGAGAAATTTCATTTCCCGTGCAGCGTCGGTAGACTCTACCTGAGTCAGCGGAGCTGCGCACGTCAAATCCGTGCTGAGATAACGGTTAATCATCTCTCGCCCCGGAGAAACTGTTTCCCTCCACTGGGCCGAGCACCCGACGCTTCATTCCTTCTGAAAACACACGAGAAAATGTGACCTAACCTCTCACCGACGCCAACGCAGGAAACAGGAGGAGGAGACGCCGCCTCCCAGAATTCCACTGTGTTATCTTGTCTGCCATTTTAACTGGTTAACAAGGTTCACGCTGACTTCAAGTCCTCCTGCCGAGTTCCTGCGTACAAGTCTAGAAGTCGTAATTGTCTGATTTTGGTCTGGATAAAATGAGCGTTAGGCAATTTCATAGCAAGCTAGTCATCTTAAAACCTAGTAAAAATAGTAATTGGTTCATTGAAAAAACTGTTCCAATACATACAATTCACTGCAGTATACCAGCAGAAATGTGGGAATAACCGTGGCAGTAAAACACCAACTATCTTTATTCCTATTGCATGATTTGTAAACTAATACATGCTCCTTATGTGTAAGCCTGTTCATCTACAGCACTGCACCTGAGTCACAGAGAGAAACACCAGTCACAATACAAGAGAAAGCATTTACTGTCACTCAATGGACATTTCACTTTACGAGATGTGCAAGACAAACAGGCATGTTTTTCCAACACTTGGATTTATCACTGAAGAACTAATGAATAGTGATTGACAAATAAGAGGAACTGAAAATAAAATGTTTGTTGTTGTTTATTTGGAATAAGGTGGAATAAAACATCCTAATTCGTGTGTGAGATCAGGATTGGTGCAGCCCAACAGGAGATGGTATACGATCTGTCCATCTTATTATGTTGGGGATTTCTTATTTTGCATCCATTCATGCTTTTTGAGATATTATTATTATTAAAAAGGGTTTGTGGTATAAATATGCAATTGTATGGCACTGTGCAAACTGGGTCACTGCCACTACATCTCTATATATCTGAAACACGGTGGAGATCAGATCAGATTCTGACGAGAGGTTATGAAGACACATTTGGACTACGCTGATCAACAATCATTTAAACTAGGAATCTGTTGAGTGTGAGTTACAGTATTAGTGGGTAACCTGAGTAAAAGCCGAGCACAATGAGAGCGAGAGCCGGGGTGCTGAGCTGATTGTGTGAAGTGTTGAGCTGTGTGTGAGAGATAACAGTGAGACATAGAGTCAGGCCTGAGAGGTTAGAGGTACAAGTGTTTTATCACGCTGTTTTGTTCATGGGAAAATCAGGCGGAGTCACGCATTCAGCCGTCACGAAGGACGAGCATCTCTGAACACGACACTTCACAGCCTCGGCCATACGTGTGTGTGTGTGTGTGTGTGTGTGTGTGCTTACAAGCTCTGTGCGGTTTATCTGTGTCAAATGGCATGCAAATAAATACTCTCAGCTTTTGTGTGTTTTACAGATTCACCGCAGTGAATTTTGACAGCACTTCCTCACATTAGATCTTCACTGCCGGTTTTTGTCTTTATTTCATTATTTTGCACTGAAAACACACACACACTCCTGAAGCGGGAGTGAAAGTGTCCATCTGTCTGAAATTTAAGCAGCCTACACTGACACAAATTCCCAGAGAGAGGAGTGATTTCCTCAGGTTTAACTAAATAATGTATGCTCACCTCACTTTAGCATGATGAAGCAATTTTAGCTTGTACAGCTACACACACACACACACACACACACTAAAGAGGGTGAAAGATAGAGAACGAGAGAGAGACTTCCTGAAGATCTGAATAATTCAAACTTCTAGAAGAGATGAACTAAGAAATGTAACTTTTCCTCATGAAGGAAATTCTCAGTCTGTTAAACCCGGAGTGACCGCAGAGCTGGAGTTTCAGTCACATGACTGTCCGGTCCACTAACACACACACACACACACACACACACACACACACACGGCTGTGTTTCAGAATAGAAAACTACTTACTCAATGCACACACTGCATGCTGATAAGCGTC
>NC_140217.1:500749-503249 GCF_951802725.1 Rutilus rutilus | reverse complement strand
TACATCCAGTGTAGAGCATCAGAGAGATTGATAACTGATGGCGAACTGATGTATTTTTACAGTAAAGCCATCAGGCTCTGACAGGTGAGCTCGCTCTTCACAATCTCCATCTATCTGACACGCTCCCGTTCAACATGAGCGAGCAAGCCAGAATAAGCAGAACAAAGACAAGTGGAAGGAGAAAATGTGAGTTGTGTGTCATGTTCTGGGTTGTATCTTGTTCCCGCTCAGTGATTTTAGACCTCTCTCTCTCTCCCCCCATCTCTCTCTCTCTCTCCCTTTCTCTCTTTCTCTCTCTCTCGTCCATGAATGCCGGCGTGTTTCGCATTGTGTAGACAGATCTGAGCGCGCGCGATTATCAGCAGGTACACGTGTGTGTGAATGCTGTCAGCCCGCTTAATAAAGCGCGATCCGGCCTGTGTTTACTAAACAATTTCTCCCGTCGCCGCGGTTCGCGGGATTCGTGGGATTGTTGCCGGGAAACGGGAACTCTCGTTTGGCTCGTCGCGCGGGTTGATTACTGACTCGCGCCTTTAATACGCTGCATAATGAGCAAATCTCAGAAATGCAGGAACGCCATTCGAACCCAACAATGTGAGCCGGTAATGCGTGTGTGTGTGTGTGTGTGTGTGTGTGTGTAATGAGAGTTGTGCTGGGTAATGTTCACTCTATTGTAGCAGAGCAAACACAGCGACGCATTAAACTGCTCAGACGTGTTTGGAAGAATGGCAGCGCACGTCTCTCTCTCTCTCTCTCTCTCTCTGTGTGTGTGTGTGTGTGTGTGTGTGTGTGTGATTGGCAGCTCGAGAGGTTGCCAGCGCGGTTTCTTCAACCCTCTCTCGGTGTAGCAGGTGTGCTGTCCTGGTTAACACGCGATAATTACACATTCTCTGCTCAGACACAGATCAGGTCACTGCCACAATTACAGGCCTTGTTTTAGCCTGACAGAGAGAAGCTGTACTGTCTCTATCTGTGTCTCTGAAGCTCACACTGATCACTGCAGGAACTCACGCTTTCACCACGGTAAACACAGTAAGCTCTCACTGAACACTGCAGGGAACTCACGCTTTCACCACGGTAAACACAGTAAGCTCTCACTGAACACTGCAGGGAACTCACGCTTTCACCACGGTAAACACAGTAAGCTCTCACTGAACACTGCAGGGAACTCACGCTTTCACCACGGTAAACACAGTAAGCTCTCACTGAACACTGCAGGGAACTCACGCTTTCACCACGGTAAACACAGTAAGCTCTCACTGAACACTGCAGGGAACTCACGCTTTCACCACGGTAAACACAGTAAGCTCTCACTGATCACTGCAGGGAACTCACACCTTCACCACGGTAAACACGGTAAAGATGCTCGAAGCCGCTGTATTCTTGTGTTACGGGGTTCTGAACACAAACATGGACAATTTGAACGTTTGCATTCACATCTGTCAGATTCTGAGACACATAAAGCGTGTGGTTTTACAAAATGTTCATTATAAAGTCAACATGAAATTCAAATGAACTCTTTACTGTATTTTGTATAAAACTTGTAAGGGCAACAAAGACATTTAATGTAAACAAAATTTTTATATTTCAAATAAATGCTGTTCTTTTGAAGTTTCTGTTCATCGAAGAATTTTGAAAAATTAAATGCATGACGGTTTCCACAGAAATATGAACTATTTCAACACTGATAATAATCATAAATGTTTCTTGATCATCAAATCCTCATATTAGAGTGATTTCTGAAGGATCATGTGACACTGAAGACTGGAGTAATGATGCTGAACATTCAGCTTTGATCACAGGAATAAATTACACTTTACTGTATATTCACATAGAAAACAGATGATTTACATTATAATAATATTTCACTGTTTTTACTGTATTTTTGATCTCATAAACGCAGCTTTGGTGAGCAGAAGAGACTCTTTCAGAAACATCTCACCAACTTTTGAACACTGGAGTAAATTCAAAGCTTCATGCACGAACTAAAGCCACAAAATTCAATGTTTGCTCTCATTAATCTGATATTCTCTGTTATGGACGAGTCAAACACAGCCACACACACACCTCATCTTTCCGCCGGTGTAAAGTCACGTGACGTTTAGACTCGCTCGATGCACTTTGTTTAAGTATCTCTGCTCATTTCTGCGGCTAATCTCTCCAGCGCAGTTTCTTTACGAGCTGTTAATATTGATTGGTGGGAAAGACAGAGCAGGATTCAATCACAATAACAGGTTTCATTAGTGTGTGTGTGTGTGTGTGTGTGTGTGTGTGAGGCACACATTGATCAGTGTAATGCTGAGATGCACCTTGAAGAATAATGAGCACTTATTTTAATGACCATCACAATTATCAAGGTCACTGTCTGACTGAGTCTCGAGTCTCTCCTGTCGGTTATCCGTGTGTTTGGTGGATCTGTGAAGCGTGCGACTCCCTGTCACTCTGTAACCTGTGTGTGTGTGTGTGTGTGTGTGTGTGTGTGTGTGTGTGTGTGTGTGTG
>NC_140217.1:490749-493249 GCF_951802725.1 Rutilus rutilus | reverse complement strand
GCCGAGCGCGGGTTCCTCACACACACCTGCCGAGCGTGGGTTCCTCACACACACCTGCCGAGCGCGGGTTCCTCACACACACCTGCCGAGCGCGGGTTCCTCACACACACACCTGCCGAGCGCGGGTTCCTCACACACACACCTGCCGAGCGCGGGTTCCTCACACACACCTGCCGAGCGCGGGTTCCTCACACACACCTGCCGAGCGCGGGTTCCTCACACACACACCTGCCGAGCGCGGGTTCCTCACACACACACCTGCCGAGCGCTGGTTCCTCACACACACCTGCCGAGCGCTGGTTCCTCACACACACATGCCGAGCGCTGGTTCCTCACACACACCTGCCGAGCGCTGGTTCCTCACACACACCTGCCGAGCGCTGGTTCCTCACACACACCTGCCGAGCGCTGGTTCCTCACACACACCTGCCGAGCGCGGGTTCCTCACACACACTTGCCGAGCACTGGTTCCTCACACACACCTGCCGAGCGTGGGTTCCTCACACACACCTGCCGAGCGTGGGTTCCTCACACACACCTGCCGAGCGCTGGTTCCTCACACACACCTGCCGAGCGCTGGTTCCTCACACACACCTGCCGAGCGTGGGTTCCTCACACACACCTGCCGAGCGTGGGTTCCTCACACACACCTGCTTCCTCACACACACCTGCCGAGTGCTGGTTCCTCACACACACCTGCCGAGCGCAGGTTCCTCACACACACCTGCTTCCTCACACACACCTGCCGAGTGCTGGTTCCTCACACACACCTGCCGAGCGTGGGTTCCTCACACACACCTGCCGAGCGCTGGTTCCTCACACACACCTGGTTCCTCACACACACCTGCCGAGCGCTGGTTCCTCACACACACCTGCCGAAAGATCTGGCTCTGTGGTGGCTCTCTAGCCTGTGGAAAGGCAAACCGGTTCTTAGAACGCTTGCCAGTCGATCCAACTCCGAACTGGCAATAGCTCTGGCTCTGAACTAGCACCCAGTTCATGCTGGTGGAAAAGGGGTATGTGTGTCAGTCAGAGAACGAGCAGGAGAACCTCAAGCATCACCAACTCCTGCTGGAAAACCAACTAGTATTAGAAGAGCTCAGGCCGAGTAATTACACACCTCCCTCTTTCTCTCTCATTACCACCTGCTCACTTCTTCTCTTCCTTCTTCTTCTTCTCCTCCTCCTTTTCCTTCTCCTCCTCATTCTCCTCCTCCTTTTCCCTCTCCTCCTTCTCCTTTTTCCTTCTCCTCTTCCTTCTCATTTTCTCATCATTCTCCTCCTTCTCTTTCTTCTCCTCCTCCTCCTCATTTTCTCCTCCTCACTCTCCTAATTTTCTCCTCCTCCACCTCCTCCTCATTCTTCTCCTCCTTCTCCTTCTCCTAATTTTTCTCCTTCTCATCCTTTCCTCCTCCTTTTTCTCCTTCTCCTCATTTTCTCCTCCTTCTTCTCCTCCTCATTTTCTCCCTCTTCTCCTTCTCTTCCTTCTCCTTCTCCCCTCCTTCTCCTCATTCTTCTCCACCTCATTCTCCTCCTTACTTCTTTCTCCTCCTCCTCCTCATTCTCCTCCTTCTTCTTCTCTTTCTCCTACTCCTCCTTCTCCTCCTCTTTCTTTCTACTTCTCTTTCTTCTCATCCTCCTTCTTATTCTCCTTCTCCTCCTCCTCATTATCCTTCTTCTTCTCTTCCTTCTTTCTACTCCATCTTCCCCTCCTTATTCTCCTTCTCCTCCTTCTACTCCTCCTCCTCATCTTCCTTCTACTCCTCCACCTCCTCCTTCTTCTCCTCCTCATCCTCCTTCTCCTCCTCCTTCTCTTTACCCTCCTTCTACTCCTCCTCCTCCTTCTCCTCCTCTTTCTTCTCTTCCTCATCCTCCTTCTCCTCCTCTTTCTACTCCTCCTTTTCCAATTCCTTATTCTCCTCTTCCTCCTCCTCCTCCACCTTCTCCTCCTTTTTCTCCTCCTCCTTCTCCTCCTCTTCCTCCCCCTCCTCCTCCTTCTTCTCCACCTCCTCCTCCTTCTTCTCCTCCTCCTTCTCCTCCTCCTCCTCCTCCTCTTTCTACTCCTCCTTTTCCAATTCCTTATTCTCCTCTTCCTCCTCCTCCTCCTCCACCTTCTCCACCTCCTCCTCCTTTTTCTCCTCCTCCTTTTTCTCCTCCTCCTTCTCCTCCTCTTCCTCCTCCTTCTCCACCTCTTCCTCCTCCTCCTTCTCCTTCTTCTCCTCCTTCTCCACCTCCTTCTCCTCCTCATCCTTCTTCTTCTTCTTCTCCTCCTCCTCCTCCTCCTTCTCCTTTTTCTCCTCCTCCTTCTCCTTTTTCTCCTCCTCCTTCTCCTCCTCCTTCTCTTCCTCCTCCTTCTCCACCTCCTCCTCCTTCTCCTCCTCATCCTTCTTCTCCTCCTCCTCCTCCTTCTCCTTTTTCTCCTCCTCCTTCTCCTCCTCCTCCTTCTACACCTCCTCCTCCTCCTTCTTCTCCTCCTCCACCCTCCTTCTCTACCTCCTCCA
>NC_140217.1:453249-478249 GCF_951802725.1 Rutilus rutilus | reverse complement strand
GCTCTCCCGAACGCAGGAGCAGAGGGGTGAGAGTTAAACGAGGGGGATCTGCTATTGTTGGGATTAAAGAGTGGAGAAGCCCCTCCTGATTCTGCCGTGACCAAACACACACACACACACACACACACTCTCCTGTTCCCGTCCTGCATGATGTGATCAATCCGAGACCGGCTTCGTGCGGCAGGAAACCTGCGAAACACGCGTCTCGGGACAGGAGGAAGTGTGTTCTTCCTGCCGTCTCACTGCGCGGAGTGTGTGAGAGACTCCAGTGCACATGACGAGCAGAAACTCTCTCTGCGTGACCTCTGACATCCGATCCGGAGCTCGAGTGAAAACTGCCATACAGTACGGTGAAAACAGTGGAAATAAAGAGAAATAACACACACACACACACACACACACACACAGCTGGACTGAACTTCAGCAGCCGGAGACTTCAGATCTTCAGCTTTACTGCACGTTCAGATGGAGCAGAACTCAACACACACACGCAGAGCGATCTGACTGATCGTGGGTTTCTGTTTCATTAAATATGCCTTCATTAAAAAAATATGCATTTCGTTTTTAGCATTTGCCTGATGTCTCAGAGCACACCTGAGTTTACCTGAATGCAGCAGGTGTGTGAGAACACACACATTTCTCTACAGTCCTCCAGCATCACTGAGTATTTCATCTGCCCTCGTTTTAAAACGACTGTCACTTCATATCTGGACGCATTTATTTTATTTTATTTTTATTCACTGGAGCGTTTTTATTTCTATCTAAACAATTAATTTAGTGTAATCATTCACCCTTATCCGCGTGCACGAGCTGCCCAAAATAACAAACATTAAATATAAATTTTTCAGAACCGTTTGCACGATTTTATTTTCGAGCAAATCCCTCCCGCAGAATCTAAACCACAAACGCGTCTGTGTATTTCAGCACTTTTCTGAAATGCATCTTCAGACTCTCTTTTCGAACAGAATCAGTCTTTTTAAAGTTCAGTGCTTGAAGACACTATGAGGGGGAACACACACACTCTCGTGATCGAATTGATTTTTTAGCGGATCAATATGAAACATTTCATAAAGGAAAGAGGAAGATGAGCTGAACTGATCGCGGCGTTTAATCCTCGTGAACACACCACAGTTCCAGAGCACACTAGTCTATCGGGGATTACTTTATATTAAACACTATAGTGCGGGTGCATGTGTAAAACCACCAAACATGCACACACACACAACATCCCTGAAAACACCACCAGTTTATATATATAAAAAATATATCTATCTGTGCTTCACAATTAGCATTCTGCATTAGTGCAAAAAAAAAAAAAAAAGTGTTTCTCAGACACGGAGCTCAATACACAACCCCCTCAAACACACACACACACACACACACACACACTGAAACGCCTCTAATTCACGCATCTGAGAATGAATGAAAAGATCGCGCTGAGACTAACCAACAGACGCTCGGCAGCTTCTCTAACAAACGAAATGTAAGTGTAAAGAATCCACAGGCATCGAACATGACGCGCTTCACGCGACTGAGAATTACGCGCAAACTTTCATTTCCAAACTTGTGCGAAAATACAGAGAGAAAAAGCGTGATGTGGCCCGTGTTTACACCACGGCCGATCAGTCCAGTTTGTGTTCGTGCTGTTTGAAACTGAGTCCCATCTGGACTCGGATCTGTCCGCTAGTCCTCCTCATCTCTCCGCGTCCCGCGCGCACACACACACACACACACACACACTCGTTCTCTTACCGTGTTTCCTCCGCGGGTTGGCTTGTTTCCTCCTCTTGCACCGAGGGCCCTCCGCCATGATCAGCTCCCGCATTGCCGCGCGTGGATCAGGCGGTGTGCATGGACTCAGACACAGGGTGAACCGCTCCCTCTGGCAGCCCATCAGCCCAGAACACACACACACACACACACACACACACGGACACGGACAGCAGTGAGAGAGAGCCGCGGTCCTGCATCTGATCGACTCATGCACATCTAAATAAGCAGTTTAAGAGCGCGTGCATGTCCTGATGAGATCTGACTGAAATACAAAAGCGCAATAACAGGATTTACATTCGACGGGTTTCTAGTCTATAAACTGCTGGTTTATTTTGTTTTTATTTCTCGAATTTATTTATTGGGGAGGTTAAATCACATATTTATTAAGGCGTAAATGTGAAATATTATAAAACGAGAACACATTAATATTTTTAATTATATATTAGCCTATCTGGAATAACTCCATGAAATAACTATTTTTTCTTTTCCCTGGACTCTTTCTGAGTGTGTTAGCTCTTCCTCCAAGTATTAGACACGGTATTTGAAAACTTTGTAAAATAGGGTATATTTATAATAGTGATAATGGCCTTGTGCTTATAAATAAATATGCATTCAAATAAAACGCGTGTAGATTGGCTTTCATAATCTTCCATTCATCAAAAAACTGCACAAATATAGGCGACTTTTAATTTGAATTTTGATTTACTTAACATAAATTATAGATTTTGTGATTACATGTAAATATTGTGTTTATGAATGTGGTTGTTTAAAGAAAAAGCTCAATAAAATCGATACATTTACAGCTGAATTTGTAGCATCATGTTCTCTATCCCTGATCTCGCGCATTGCAACATTACAGGGAAAAAATGTAGTTTGCAAAATCTTTAAAAATCTTTAATACACGCAATTCCAGGCGTTTTTTCCCTCTCTCTCTTTCTCTCTAAAATAAGCTGTGAGTTTTGAAGGAGTTGCTCCAGAGTCTCGCGCACCTGCACAGGTAAGAGGAAAATACACACACACACCTCAGTGTTCAACGCGATCTACAGCATCCCTGATCCAGCAGCGGTAACGCGAGCTTGTTTGGCATTAGGACAGTGTTAAAGCTGATGTGAAGGTAGCAGAGTGTGTCTTACCTTGTGCTCTCGGCCGCAGGAGTGTGTGTTGTGTGTGTTATAGTGTCTGGGTCCAGAATAAAGCATGAGAAACAGAGGCGCGTTATTCCTGACTGATCCTCTCACACACTCCAGGACTCAAACCTGCGCTCGCACGCCTCGATCACACTGTTTTCCTCCTTTTCTTTTCGAGAGAGAGAGAGAAACACACGCCACCTATCAGCACAGGGAGGGATAATAGAGCCAAACGTGTGTGTTTTATGATCGCGCGCGCACACACACACACACACACACAGCATCGGGCACCTTTATAGCGAAGACACGAATAACGTTTGAAGAAAGTTCGCGCACGTTTACTCTCTCTCTCTCTCTCTCTCTCTCTCTCTCTCTCTCTCTCTCTCTTTCTCTCTCTCAGAGCCGAGAAATAAAAGAGGATGAAATAAAAACAAAAGATGAAATCATACATGAGGAGAACCGCTGAATTTGAGCCGTTCTGTCAGAGGGGGCACGGACGCGCGCGCAGGGCGGGAGCGCGCGCAGTCCTGTGACAGGTGAGTCTGCAGGTATACAGGTGAGAAGGGTCTTTTACAGGTGAGAGGAGTTATTTCGGGACTTTTAAAGACAGAACGGTGCGGTGATGTTCCTGCTGTGATTCATGTCATCTTTTAAATAATTTCCAGTCGAAATTGAAAGAATGAAATGCATCGTCGAGGAGATTCAGAGGGATTCCGACACTCTCTCTCTCTCTCTCTCTCTCTCTCTCTCTCTGTTTCCCGCGCTAGAGCTGAAGTCTTCCGATGTCGACAGTGTTTTATGAGAATAGAGTGTGTGTTCAGTGTTGGTGAGGAAGATGATGAAGACATCAGTCTGATCGATGCTTCTGTTCAACATCACTGACTTCTGTCCTCTATAATCAATCAGGTGTGTATTTATCACATTTAATATTATAAAACAATCATATTATTAGTCATATTTAATCATTTATTATTATAGTTGTCATTATTGTTATTAATATTATTTTAAATGTATATATATTTTTTCTATTATTTTATTCTGTATGTGTTAAACTGGTGTTACGGGCGCGCGCTTGGGTTATCCCGTGAATCCAGTTCAGACTGGTTTGAATATAAAAAGTGAACATGATTTTTGCGTGATTTGATTTACACTGGTATAAATATATTCAGATTGATTCAGTCATATTAAATATTTTTTACCAAAAAAAAAAGTCAGCTTATGATGCAATCACGTACATCATGTTTTAGGTTTCGTGACATTGTTTTACTCTGTCTGTCTGCACATGCATGTTGTGTGTGTGTGTGTGTGTTGTGTGTGTTTGTGCTGTAGAGTCTGTCACACACGGCTCTATATATTGTGTGAGACAGACAGAAGAGCTGCGGGTTCACGAGGAGACAGACGCCCCCTCTCTGCGCGCGCGCCCGTTACACCCTTCATTCTGACCTCACACACATTTAACACCAAAGCATTGTCAATGTCAGTGGTGCATTATAACATACAATTGCAACTTATATAAAATTGTACATTATAAATGCCTTATGCAAACAAATCTCTGTAGAAACGGATGACAATGACATAATAAATGTGAATATCTGCTTAAAAAAATGTCTAAAATTAATTGCATGTGCATCTTTTTTTAGCAAATCAATTGATGCAAATTTAAGTGTGTTATAAAAAATAAAATAAAAACACACACAATGGTTTTGCTGTGTAAAAATGCATATTTGAACTCATTTTTGTCCCCCTTTAGTAAAGTGTCATTTCCGCTTATATGAGATGCGGGTTCCCGTCCCGCGTGCATGCGCACACACAGTACAGTAGCAGGGTTACAGGCGTGTGTTTCATTAGCATAATTATCACATCTTCGTGTGTGTGTGTGTGTGTACGTGTACATTACCAGTTCAAAGCCCGTCCGACCGTTCACAGATACACCTCTGTGCAAATACAGCGTGCATACATGCGCGAGCCATTTCTCATCTGTACTTATTAATTATGCATTTACCCAACAAACCTGTTCCAATCACAGACGCAATTTAATGTGAATGACAGGTGTACATGAGCGCATCACACACACACACGCACACACACACACAAATGAGAACGAAAAAGAACAACACGGCAGATTGACGGACAGTTACAGCGCAGAGTTAGTGAAGAGAGTGATTTCAAAGTCTCTGAAACATATGAAATGAGTTCTCGTACTGTAGCCGCAGGCTTCGGTCTACTGTAACACACACACACACACACACACACACACACACACACACACACGCTGGGCTACTGACTGAGAATGCCGCATGCATCAAATAGCCATTGATTTCCACATGTAACAGTTGTTCAGTGTGAGGACGGACTGATCTGGTTATGAGCGGACTCTCTTCATCAGACAGAGAGATGATTCTCATGATTCTCATGATCGTGATTTGATGATTCTCATGATTCTCAGAGTCTCTGTAAAGAGGTCAGGTCTCCAGCGAGGAGAACCAGCACAGTTCTGAAGCACAGAAGCAAATGGAAAACATTCACAATTAATACTGACGTTAACCGAGTTCACACACACACACACAGAGGGAGAGAGAGAGAGAGAGAGAGAGAGAGAGAGAGGCAAAGGTCCGTTAAAATAGGAAGCTCTGCCTACAGAAACATGGCTTATTGTTCCTGTGGAATTAATAATTGACGGTTGTTAAATGAATAATTTATCATGAACTGGAATAATTGTTGTATCTCTAATCTCGACGCACATTTGCATATGAATCTTGTAAAGATTTGCTGCTATGTGCTGTATAAACTTCGCAGGAGTGTGAAATTTAATTTCTCCTATGAAATAAAACGTGCCTTTCTCCTGGCAGGGTCTGGCCCTCTTGTGGAAGTTATGACACGCGCTGTGTGTGTGTGTGTGTGTGTGTGTGTGTGTGTGTGTGAGTGAGTGAGTGAGAGAGAGAGAGAGAGAGAGAGAGAGAGAGAGAGAGAGAGAGAGAGAGAGAGAGAGAGAGAATGTTTCATAATCTGCAGAGATGAAGACTATATGGCTTTATATTAAATTAGACAAATCATTCAATATCATATGCCATATATATGACAATAAATAAACAACATACAGACATAAAACAGATGCTAATTGGTCAGTAATTATAAAACACATGTATAATAATATGACAAGATTGCATAATATAACAAAAACTACAGCATGAAACCTGACACTGACAGGACGTCACTTCATATATTTGCATAAATATTGAATACATTTTAATTTAAATACATTTATGTTCCTTCTTAATATTAATATTTTAATGGTTTTAAAAGCAGTACAATGCTTGAGGAAGTGTTAGTGTCACTCTTAGAAAACGAGGTTTAAAGTGGTTCTGGAACTCTAGGGTTCTTCATTTAAAGAAAGGTTCTGCATACGGAGAAATGTCGTAAACTATTGCACAATACTTTCATGTTTAATGGGTTATTTCAATGTTTTCTAGTAATAAAGTATGTTTATAAGCTCTTTTATTCATAAAATGTATTCAATTTTTTTTTTTTTTTTTTTTTTTAAGTCTTAAAACAAAATTAACTAAATCCATAAAATGACCCTACGCTGATCTGTCCACCTGTACAATACAATATTGCCAAAGCTTGGAATACATAGAATAATTATAAAGACATAAAAAAAAATTATATATATATATATATATATATATATATATATATATATATATATATATATATATATATATATATTATAACATAACTTAAATTTAAATGTACAAATTAAATGAATTGTACAAATTAACAGTGTAACAAATTAAAATATGTGTGGACATTTGATACCACAGTTTTTTTAACACACACACACACACACACACACACACACACACACACACACACACACACACACACACATTACTGTCTGTCTGCCCGCCTATCTGTCAGTCTGTCTATCTGCCTGTCTGTCTGTGTATCTGTATCTATGTCTATCTATCTATGTCTGTCTGTCTGTCTGTCTATCTATCTATCTATCTATCTATCTATCTATCTATCTATCTATCTATCTATCTATCTATCTATCTATCTGTCTGTCTGTCTGTCTGTCTGTCTGTCTGTCTGTCTGTCCGTCTATCTATCTCTGTCACAGACAGACAGTACTGTAGCACTTTGAAACAATCATTTAAGATCCTCGACACCATTTGAGACATAAAATGAGCAAATCAACAAATATTTACATTCAAACGTGTGATGCAAATAAACGCAGTCATCACCTTGACAACGAACATCTCTCTCTCTCTCTCTCTCTCTCTCTCTCTCTCTCTCTCTCTCTCTCTCTCTCTCTCTCTCTCTCTCTCTCTCTCTCTCTCTCTCTCTCTCTCTCAAACAGGCAGGAGAGGTGATTGTGTTTGATCCGGGTTTGTGTTGAAGTAAAAGAGTATCTTACACAATTGACGGCTACAATTAGCTGCCGATCAGAGTGTCGGAGAACAACACTTACACTCGCATTTACATGTCAGTCTGCTGAATAAAAAAGCAAAAACGCCGCAGGATTTTCCTTTTCTGTGTTTGCTGTATAATTTGTGGAGATTTGAGAAAGAGGAGGAACACAGAGATGCTCATTAACATGTGAAAAGAGGCAATCAGAGGCCACTGCTGAGACTATTGTCCACACACACACACACACACACACACACACACACACACACGCACACACACACACACACTCTCTCTCTCTCTCTCTCTCTCTCTCACACACACTCTCTCTCTCTCTCTCTCTCTCTCTCTCTCTCGCTCTCTCTCTCTCTCACACACACACACACACTCTCTCTCTCTCTCAATTCAATTCAATTCAATTCAGAAAGCTTTATTGGCATGACAAAAAAGTACATTTTGTATTGCCAAAGCATCACAACAACATAGAAAATGATTTAGAACATTTAGTACACAAAATTATAATAATAGTTAAATTAAATAAAGATAGTATTATATATATTATCTTGGCTAGTTATTGCAAAAATAATAATACTGATAACATAAAGCAATAATAATAGTGTAAACAAAGATTAATAAATAAAATAAAAAAGGATTATATTGCAGAAAACATGTATATAAAAAAAACAAAATAAACAAACACTGAACTTGAACATCATATATGTGTGTAGGTGTGATGGGATGGGTTAGGCTGTGTGTGTGATGGGGGTGTGTTAGGCTGTGAGTGAGTGTGTGTGTGTGATGGGGTGTGTTAGGCTGTGAGTGAGTGTGTGTGTATTGGGCGTTTGCTGCTCTGCTCGTCCCTCAGGATGTGGAGAGATGCTACTAGTCTTGCTGCTATATTGGAGCATTTGGCTTCTTCGCCAAGGATGAATCTAAGTTTTTGGGTTGGGTTACAGGTGTTAAATTGGGGAAATATCTTATTAATTTTGGGGTAATATTGGTCTCTGATGTGTTCATATTTTGGGCATTCTGTGAGGAAGTGCAGCTCGGTCTCCGGCACTCCCAGAATGCAGTGCGTGCAGAGTCTGTCCTCCCGGGAGAGCCAGGTCTGTCTGCGTCGGCCCGTCTCGATGGCCAGGCTGTGCTCGCTGAGTCTGTACATCGTCAGGGTTTTCCTGAGCTTCACATCACTCACTGTGCTCAGGTAGCTCGCAACAGTGTACTCTCGATTTAGTGCCGAATAACATTCCAGTTTGTGTTGGTTTTGAATGGTGTTCGTCCAATGGGTGATGTACTTGTCTTGTTCTGTGTTGATAATTTGTGCAGGCCGAATGTGTGTGAGTGTGTGTGTGTGTTGAGGCGAGCTGATCTCTGCAGGAGAGAGCTCAGTCAGTCTCAGCACCAGCTGACACAGGGGACTCCTCGCTACGCTCAGCTCTTGGTGTTTGAGGGCTCTGTAGTGGTATGTGTTGGGGTCGCTTGTTTTCAGGTGTTTCCAGAATTTGATGGCTCTTTTTTGGATGTTTAGGAGGAGAGGGTATTGGCCCAATTCTGCCCTGCATCCGTTGTTTGGTGTTTTTCTTTGGACTTTGAGTATTCTTTTACAGAAATCTAATTGTAGAGTTTCAATCGGATGTTTTTCCCAATTTAAAAAATCTAATTTTATAGAAGGACCCCACACTTCACTGCCATATAGAACAATTGGTTCAATTATTGATTTGAAAAGTTTGAGCCAAATTTGGACTGGGATGTCAATTTTGATTGATCGTTTTATGGCATAGAAAGCCCTCTGAGCTTTCTCTTTGAGTTCATTCACAGCCAAAGTAAAGTTACCAGTTGGAGTTATTTTCAGGCCGAGGTAAGTGTATGCTTTGGTGCTCTCAATGGTTCTGTGTGAGAGTGTGAATGTGTGTGTTGGTCCCTGAGATCTGGAGCGTTTCTGGAACATCATGACTCTAGTCTTCTGGAGGTTGACGGTCAGGGCCCAGGACTGACAGTAATCCTCTCTCTCTCTCTCTCTCTCTCGCTCTCTCTCTCTCTCACACACACACACACACACACACACACTCTCTCTCTCTCACACATACACACACACACACACACACACACACACTCTCTCTCTCTCTCTCTCTCTCTCACACACACACACACACACACACTCTCTCTCTCTCTCTCTCTCTCTCTCACACACACACACACACACACTCACTCACACACACACACACACACACACACACACACACACACACACACACACACACACACACACACACACACACACACACACACACACACACACACACACACACACACGTTGCCTCTCTGGTGGGTTGTAACATTCTCCAGTAAACGTTTATCATGGCAGATAAAACTGGACTCAAAGAAGCTGTAAGTGATTTATTAATAACACACACCTGAGAAACTCAGAAACACACACCTGAGAAACTCAGACACACACTCACCTGAGAAACTCAGACACACACACCTGAGAAACTCAAACACACACTCACCTGAGAAACTCAGAAACACACACCTGAGAAACTCAGACACACACTCACCTGAGAAACTCAGACACACACTCACCTGAGAAACTCAGACACACACTCACCTGAGAAACTCAGAAACACACACCTGAGAAACTCAGACACACACACCTGAGAAACTCAGACACACACTCACCTGAGAAACTCAGACACACACTCACCTGAGAAACTCAGACACACACTCACCTGAGAAACTCAGAAACACACACCTGAGAAACTCAGAAACACACACCTGAGAAACTCAGACACACACTCACCTGAGAAACTCAGACACACACACCTGAGAAACTCACACACACTCACCTGAGAAACTCAGACACACACACCTGAGAAACTCAGACACACTCACCTGAGAAACTCAGAAACACTCACCTGAGAAACTCACACACACTCACCTGAGAAACTCAGACACACTCACCTGAGAAACTCAGACACACACTCACCTGAGAAACTCAGACACACTCACCTGACAAACTCAGAAACACACACCTGAGAAACTCAGAAACACACACCTGAGAAACTCAGACACACACACCAGAGAAACTCAGAAACACACACCTGAGAAACTCAGACACACACTCACCTGAGAAACTCAGACACACTCATCTGAGAAACTCAGACACACTCATCTGAGAAACTCAGACACACACTCACCTGAGAAACTCAGACACACTCACCTGAGAAACTCAGACACACACTCACCTGAGAAACTCAGACACACTCACCTGAGAAACTCAGACACACACTCACCTGAGAAACTCACACACACTCACCTGAGAAACTCAGACACACACTCATCTGAGAAACTCAGACACACACCTGAGAAACTCAGAAACACACACCTGAGAAACTCAGAAACACACACCTGAGAAACTCAGACACACTCACCTGAGAAACTCAGACACACTCACCTGAGAAACTCACACACACTCACCTGAGAAACTCAGACACACACACCTGAGAAACTCAGACACACTCACCTGAGAAACTCACACACACTCACCTGAGAAACTCAGACACACACACCTGAGAAACTCAGACACACACACCTGAGAAACTCAGACACACTCACCTGAGAAACTCAGACACACTCACCTGAGAAACTCACACACACTCACCTGAGAAACTCAGACACACACACCTGAGAAACTCAGACACACTCACCTGAGAAACTCAGACACACTCACCTGAGAAACTCACACACACTCACCTGAGAAACTCACACACACACACACTCACCTGAGAAACTCAGACACACTCACCTGAGAAACTCAGACACACACTCACCTGAGAAACTCAGACACACTCACCTGAGAAACTCACACACACTCATCTGAGAAACTCACACACACTCACCTGAGAAACTCAGACACACACTCACCTGAGAAACTCAGACACACACTCACCTGAGAAACTCACACACACACACCTGAGAAACTCAGACACACACACCTGAGAAACTCAGACACACTCACCTGAGAAACTCAGACACACTTATCTGAGAAACTCAGACACACACTCACCTGAGAAACTCACACACACACACACACACACACACACACACACACACACACACACACACACACACACACACACCTGAGAAACTCAGAAACACACACCTGAGAAACTCAGACACACACACACACACACACACACACACACACACACACACACACACACACACACACACACACACACCTGAGAAACTCAGAAACACACACCTGAGAAACTCAGAAACACACACCTGAGAAACTCAGACACACACTCACCTGAGAAACTCAGACACACACACCTGAGAAACTCAGAAACACACACCTGAGAAACTCAGACATACACTCACCTGAGAAACTCAGACACACACACACCTGAGAAACTCAGACACACTCACCTGAGAAACTCAGACACACACTCACCTGAGAAACTCACACACACTCACCTGAGAAACTCAGACACACACTCATCTGAGAAACTCAGACACACACTCACCTGAGAAACTCAGACACACTCACCTGAGAAACTCAGACACACTCATCTGAGAAACTCACACACACTCACCTGAGAAACTCAGACACACACTCACCTGAGAAACTCACACACACACACACCTGAGAAACTGAGACACACACACCTGAGAAACTCAGACACACTCACCTGAGAAACTCAGACACACTTATCTGAGAAACTCAGACACACACTCACCTGAGAAACTCACACACACACACACACACACACACACCTGAGAAACTCAGAAACACACACCTGAGAAACTCAGACACACACACACACACACACACACACACACACACACACACACACACACACACACACACACCTGAGAAACTCAGAAACACACACCTGAGAAACTCAGAAACACACACCTGAGAAACTCAGACACACACTCACCTGAGAAACTCAGACACACACACACCTGAGAAACTCAGAAACACACACCTGAGAAACTCAGACACACACTCACCTGAGAAACTCAGACACACTCACCTGAGAAACTCAGACACACACTCACCTGAGAAACTCAGACACACTCACCTGAGAAACTCAGAAACACACACCTGAGAAACTCAGACACACACACCTGAGAAACTCAGACACACTCACCTGAGAAACTCACACACACTCACCTGAGAAACTCACACACACTCACCTGAGAAACTCAGACACACTCACCTGAGAAACTCACACACACACCTGAGAAACTCAGACACACTCCACCTGAGAAACTCAGACACACTCACCTGAGAAACTCACACACACTCACCTGAGAAACTCAGACACACACACCTGAGAAACTCAGACACACTCCACCTGAGAAACTCAGACACACTCACCTGAGAAACTCAGACACACACACCTGAGAAACTCAGACACACTCCACCTGAGAAACTCAGACACACTCACCTGAGAAACTCACACACACTCACCTGAGAAACTCAGACACACACACACCTGAGAAACTCAGACACACTCCACCTGAGAAACTCAGACACACTCACCTGAGAAACTCACACACACTCACCAAGAAACTCACACACACTCACCTGAGAAACTCACACACACTCACCAAGAAACTCAGACACACACACCTGAGAAACTCACACACACACCTGAGAAACTCAGACACACTCACCTGAGAAACTCAGATCTGATCCGGAGACTGTGATTGGTCGTTACGCCTCATGCTTGATCTGATCCTGAGACTGTGATTGGTCGCTACGCCTCATGCTTGATCTGATCCTGAGACTGTGATTGGTCGCTACGCCTCATGCTTGATCTGATCCTGAGACTGTGATTGGTCGTTACATCTCATGCTTGATCTGATCCTGAGACTGTGATTGGTCGCTACGCCTCATGCTTGATCTGATCCTGAGACTGCGATTGGTCGCTACGCCTCATGCTTGATCTGATCCTGAGACTGCGATTGGTCGTTACGCCTCATGCTTGATCTGATCCTGAGACTGCGATTGGTCGTTACGCCTCATGCTTGATCTGATCCTGAGACTGTGATTGGTCGCTACGCCTCATGCTTGATCTGATCCTGAGACTGTGATTGGTCGCTACGCCTCATGCTTGATCTGATCCTGAGACTGTGATTGGTCGCTACGCCTCATGCTTGATCTGATCCTGAGACTGTGAGTGGTCGTTACGCCTCATGCTTGATCTGATCCTGAGACTGTGATTGGTCGCTACGCCTCATGCTTGATCTGATCCTGAGACTGTGATTGGTCGCTACGCCTCATGCTTGATCTGATAAAAAAATTATTTAAAAAAAAAAGTGAAATATTATTCCAGTGTAAATCAGCTGTTTTCTATGTGAATATATAGTGAAGTGTAATTAATTCCTCTAATCAAAGCTACATTTTCAGCATTTTTAGAATATTTTGTAACAATATAAAGGTCTTTACTGTCACTTTTTTACTGACCTCAAACTGTTGAACAATTTTTAAGTGAAAATATATATTATTATATAATCTTTGTACACTGGTATCACACAACATAAAAAGTAATTTTGCAGCAGAAGTTACAGTGGCCTGTTAAAGCCCTATAGAGAGGATCCCTGCTGTAACGATGGAGTGAAGGTTAATAATGTCATTTCTGTCTGACAGCAGAAGCTCAGAGAGTTTGTCACGACACAGCAGACGTCCAGCGCTTCATGAGGGGATCCTGTGTGTGTGTGTGTGTGTGTGTGTGTGTGTGTGCCGACCGGCCGGCTGTAGGTCACAGATAACCTCAGGACCTTCAAACTCCAGCAGAAGAAACCAACTTCACTCCCAAACCAAAACACTCCACAGGTCACAGAGGACTGAACACACTCCTCACACTCCAACTCTGACTGTCTGCAACACACACACACACACACACACACACACACACACACACACACACACACACACACACAAGACTCTTTGTATTTGTTTGTATCTGGATGGTTTTCTGGGCGAGAGCTCCTCACACTGAACATCTCCCCAGCGGACCCCTAAAGAGTGTGTGTGTTAAGAGTGGAAAAGTGTGTGTGTGTGTGTGTGTGGTCCCAGTTAGCCGTGTGTTTGGCTGCTGTGACCTCCTGCCTCATAAAGTATAATTCCTCGCCTCTGCTGGAGTGTGTGTCGGAGCCTGAGCTTGTTTTAGACCCCGTTTAGACTCGAGTCTAATGAGGAACATCAGGGCCGAGTGTTTACAGACGGCAGTAATGATGAATCCCCGGAGCAGAATTACTCCTGAACACATACATCACCTCAGGTACCGCGGTAACCAGACGCTCACCAAAGCGGAGTTTGAATCAAAGGAGTCAAATGAAGAGGAGTCAAATCTTCCTCTCAGTCCATGAAACTAATCTGCAGAAAGACGTCGTTCTGAACTTCTGAGGAACATCAACACATGATTCACACATCAGTGACGTCTGTGGAGATACAACTCTAAACTCTTCAAAATAAAGGTTGTTTATCGGCATCCATGTTTCCATGAGGAAACTTTAACATCCATGGAATATTTCCAAGGTTCTTTATAGTGGTTATTTAGATTATTAAAATGTTCTTTACACTAAGGAATGTGATAATTATGAAAACTTTTATATTTTTTAAAGTGTGCGGTTCATAAGTTTGGGGTCAGTAAGATTAATGTCTCTTCTGCTCATCAAGGCTGCATTTATTTGATCAAAAATACAGTAAAAACAGTGAAATATGATTCCAGTGTAAATCAGCTGTTTTCTATGTGAATATACAGTAAAGTGTCATTTATTCCTGTGAATTTTCAGCATCATTACTCCAGTCTTCAGTGTCACATGATCCTTCACAAATCATTATAATATGATGATTTGATGCTCAAGAAACATTTATGATTATTATCAATGTTCATATTTTTGTGGAAACTGTTTATTTTTCAGGATTCTTTGATGAACAGAAAGTTCAAAAGAACAGCATTTATTTGAAATAAAATCTTTTGTAACATTATAAATGTCTTTACTGTTACTTGAAGAATAAAAATGAGAAAAAGAATCTTACGGACCCCAAACTTTTGTAACTTCAAAACAATCTTAAAAACAACAACTTCTGAACACTTTAAAACACACGCAACGATCCAGAGACAAACAAAACAAAACAGGTCAAATCTCTTGAGGGACCTTCTGACCTTTGAGACCATCTATGCAACATCAAATATTTCTCATACATGTAACATGTACACAATATTTCATCAAACACACACACACACACACACGTCTGAGACAGACTCACCCTGATCTACTGAGTCTGTCAGGATTTCACACACTGAGATTCCCTTAAACGAGTGCTTTACCGGTGCAGACAGATCTGCCTAATAGACTCGTCTCACACACACCGTGTTCAGTCAGAATAAAGCGCTCACCTTCTTCTCCTCCCACAATCGTGTCTTCTGAGCGACTGCACGCCGTCAGAGGAGGGATTTATGAGTATCTGTGGAGCATCAGTGTGAGAGCGTGCCGGAGTTAAGCGGCTCTCGTGTTCCTGCCTTTGAAATGCAGATGAGGAGTGTGTTCGACTGTCACCTGAGAGAGAGAGAGGCAGGTGAGATCGCTATCCTCGCTCGCCCAAATTACTCCTGACGTCTGCATTGTTCTGCGACGCCGGTTTGATCTCTTTATCCCGGCTTTGAATCAGACGTCTGAGGTAAGAATGTTCAACTTCACCTCAGAAAAGAATCAATTTCCAGGAGAAAACATCAATCCGACACACTCTTCCCCAAACAGCATTACATAAGAGCGCCGGTGTTTCCTCGAGAGCAGATATTCTCTCTGTTCTTCACGATTAGCACTGTTTTAGCAGAGTCCTTCTCCTTTAGATTCACTGTATTATTCAGCGCTTCGTTTCATGTGCGTTTGAGGGGTTCTGCTCTTGAACATCAGCCGGTGAGGGAAGGTTGAGCGGTGAATAAAACATTACAGCGCAGCAGAAGATCCTGTACATTAAACTGAGGCGGTCTGAGCTCCTCCAGAACATCTGTCTCGTCTGAACCCGTCACTGACGTACAGGTGAACACCAGAGGAGTCCGCACTTCACAAAACACAACCAATACAACCATTTTCATGTGTAGTTTTAGACATCTAGGGCCCTATCTTGCACCCAGTGCAATTGACTTTGTACACGGACGCATGTGTCATTCCTATTTTGCACCCGCGCACAGCGGACTTTTCCCTCCACAGACGCACGTCGGTTAACTAAGAAATACACTTGCGCTCCCCGGGGCGGTTCAGCGCAAAGAGGAGGCGTGTTCCGGCGCAAACGCTCCCTCATGCTATTTTACAGGTTTAGAAAACAATTGCGCCACTGACCGAAAAAAAAACAGTTTAAAGTCAGTGGCACGTTGCGCATGTTATTCATATGCTATTTTAAGGGCGCATGCTTGGCCTTAATCAATGTAGCGTGTGCACAACGCACATACACTTTGATTCTCTCATCTACACACAGACGCAGCAGTTATTTTTGCAAATCATACATTATTACGATAGATAGATAGATAGATAGATAGATAGATAGATAGATAGATAGATTATTATAAAAGCATACATCTAGCTTACACATTTACCCAAATTATCATACGCCTGTTTAACCAAAGTTAATTTGGGTGTGTTTCTCCATCCCCAACGTCCCTGACGGGAACGTCGGTCTCCTCGGCTGTGAACCGCTCCTCGCGCGCGTCTGGCAAATCCGCCGTTATAATAGGAATCCGCTTTAGAACAAGCGCGCCTGCTCTTAAAGGGAATGTGAGATGACGCTCTGATTGGTTTATTTCATGTTACGCCCAAACCACACCTATGAGTAATGAAGCTACTTCAGACCAACCCCTTTTAGATTTGCGTCGGCACAAGAGTCATTTATCCCGCTGGGAAAATAGCAACAGCGCCAAGACCCGCCCACAAAGTTACTTGCGCTTTGCGCTTTGACACTTGCGCTTCAGATCGTTAAAATAGGGCCCCTAGTATCAAACACACACGATATTGTATGCTTGAGCTTTACAAGTTTTGACACTCGCCACTAAATGCCTCAAACTAGTGGATTAATAAAAACTTGAGATCTCAGGCAGCGAGTCTGAGGTTTTCACAAGCTGTGTGTGCATTATGCAGATGAGAACGAGATGACGCTGATATATGAGATATTCTCCAGCTTTGCTCTCAGAGTTTGTCTAATCTCAAGAGGAAATGCCCTCAAGCATCACATTAACAGAGGGATGCACTGATAGGAACATTTTGGTTAACCCGATAACCGATAATTCTTTGCATTTGACAGCCGATATCCGATATTTTGGCCGATAAATCTAAAATCCAAATTTTTATATAATATTTGAGAGCCTGATTACAAAAGTCTCCCCATTAAAATCCACGTCCCAAACACACATTTATAATATATAGCCGATATGAGAGACTTCTCCTGTTGCACTGAACCGTATTTTCTTGTTTTGAAGTGATTCAAATAATATTTATTATAATCGATTCAAAACGATCATGTTGAACAGTGCGCATCTGAAGTGATCATAATCCATTATTTATCAGTTTTAATATATCGGCCAAATTTTCTTATCGGGCCGATAACGGTAACATTAAAAATGAACAAATATCGGCCGATAGCGATATGGTGGGCGATATATCGTTCATCCCTTTATTGAACTACAAACTGAGGTGGTTGTTTTTATTAATCTCGATTTCTCACAACGTGTGTGTTTTTCTAGGCGAGTTGAACTGTGGCGCTAACATTACATTTCCGATTTGTTTTTCACCAAACCCTGTCATAAACCACCGGAACACTTGGGATATACGGCAGGTGATGCATCAGATCATTTTATCTGAATTCTGCACCTTTTCCTGAAAAGCGTAATGCTGGTCGCTATTCACTGCTGTTATAAACACGAGTGGAACATCTTCTTTTGTGCTCCGAAAAGGAAAGAAGGGCATTAGAACAACACCAGGGTGAGTAAACGATGACTTATTCTGATGTTAGGGTGAACTGGACCTCTGATGTGTGAAAGCGGCTGTGCTTCAGAAAACTCAGTGTGTTTCGATCCCTGAATCTGAAGGAAAACTAAATCGGGATTCTTTTGGCTCTTCAGTACTGTACATTCAAGCTAGCCTGTGTGAAGCACTACCTGCACACACACACACACACACACAAACACACACACACACACACACACACACACACACACACACACACACACACACAGAACTACCTGCTTGTCTGGGACTGACGCCAGAACTCTTTTCCCAGAATTCTCTTCCTCGCTCTGGCACAAAGGTTGTAAATCTGTCAGTGCTCTTGTAGGTCCAGTCACCTCTGCTATTGTTACAAGCTACACACACACACACACACACACACACACACACACACACACGCACACACACACGCACACACACACACATTAATACATGCACTAAAGGATACATTCAATTTATCACAAGTGACAGTGACCGTAAAGACATTTATAATGTTACAAAATATTCTATTTAAAATGTATCAAAGAATCCTGAAACAAATTGAAACATTTGCATTTTGACAAGAAATCAGTTTTCTTTAAATTAAAAAATGAACTTAAAGACTTATTCTGGAATGCCTTTGTACAAAATAATAAAATAAAACAGTAACAGTATTTACAGTTGCAATTTCTCTTATGAGACAAACCAGAATTAAATCACAGTTAAATCACTAAATGGCTTTTCATTCACATCCTTCAACTCAGATTTGTGCACATACTGTATATACAGTGTATCAGTGCACACACACATGTGTGTGTGTGTGTGTGACAAACTCCTGTAACTCCACTGCACTGAACAAGAAAAACACACAATATAATAGTGTTTTACATGTGTCACATCTGTGTGTAGTTTGGTGTGTGTGTGGCTAATCATTTGATGTGTGTGTGTGTAGAGTTAAAACCCTTTTGAATGAAGCGATTGATTTTGCAACAGATGTGTAACGTTCTGCATGTTGTGTGTGTGTTTTGTGGCTTTGTGTGTAAAGTTTAGAGAAAACGAGCCATAGTTTGAGGAATTGTCTAAGCAATTTAAAAAGAAAAACGTAAGATGTTCTTCACACGTAGAAAAATGAAGATCACTGAAAGGTTCTTCGGGGAACCAGAAACGGATCTTTCGCTGTGAAAACCTGCTTTTGAAACCTTTATTTTTAAGAGTGTAGGAACAACAACAGTGAGTATGATGCTGGTTTGAAGGACGGTTAGGGTTGTTAGAGAAGCCTAGACTCCAGTTTCCGGTTCATACTTTACAAAAGTAGAAAACTACACTTGTCAACACAACTAAATGTTTATATTGCACACACACACACACACACACACACACACGCGCCTCCTCCGTTTTATTAACGTGTTATTCTAATACTGGCATTACTATGGTAACGAGGTGATTTCTTGGACTCTGATGCAGGTGCTAATGCACACACGAGGCTTGCATTATGAAATATTATTATGTTGTATTTAAACATCCTGTAGATGTTGTATTTCTGGGCTGATTGGTGTTCCCTCAGCTTTATGAGCCGGTGTCAGCGGAGCGTGTCTTACAGTGTTATTCAAGACTTCGCTCGGAGACCGTGATACAACACAACACGATACTCCCTCCGCTCTCATTCACACATCACACAAACACACACATCCATTACTGACGCCTGAACTGGAACATGTCGAAATCTTTCCAGAATAAATGAGCTGAAGGTGCTGGCTGGGAATGTTTGGTCCTGTAGTTTCACAAAAGCAAACTTGTGGGCTTGAAGTCTAGTGCAATGATTCTGCATGTCATGTAGAGGAGGATGAATCTCACACACACACTTCACAGCAAACGGCCTTGTGTTGCGAACAGTTGGACAGAAAACATGAAATAACTATGGTGTGCGAATCTCTGTACGCTGAAAAGTTATCATTTCCAAAAGACTAAACCAAGCAGAATATTAGTCAAACTCTACTTTACTCGTCACTTTAAAAGCCTCAATCAAACTAATAAAAAAATATGTTGTGAACATGCAAAATTCTGTGACAAGCTCATCAAAGTGCTCGTAACATTAAAACATTCCCTGAGCGCCTTTAGGGCTGAGAAACGATTAACCGCATCCAAAATAAAAGTTTACGTTCACATAATATATATATGTGTATAATTATTTTTATATTTAAATACATACACATGCATGTCTATATTTCAGATCTTTTTATTTCATTTATATAGAAAATATTTATTTATACACAGTATATGCATGCAAATATTTCTTGACTATATACATGCATGTGTGTCTATTTATATATACAAAGTAACCGACGAGCGGAAACTAGTGTGTTTAATGCATTACACCTGAAACTGCCGTCCTGTGGAAAACGTGCCATAGAAATGAACTTACAAATGTGTGTTTTGCGGGATTTATGTAAATCACATTATGTATATGTCGCTTCAGAATAAAAGATGGAGCTCATTTCAGAGGATGAGAAACACGGGCCCATTATTCCCGAATATCTGGTGGTTTGCCTTGACCCGGAGCGGTGTCCAGAACGTGTGTGTGTCAGTGTCACACCGGAGGTCAGAAACACCAGGAGCGGGAAACAACAATCCCAAGAACACGGAGGAAAAGAGCTGTGACAGCTTTACAGGCCACACAAAAACATCATTTACTGTGATAACAAATACCCAGAACATCAAGCGTTCAGAACAAGAGTTCAGCGACCCAACCAGTTTTTTTAAATCAGCCATTCTGCAGTTTTACAATAAAAAGCAATTCTGCACAAAAGGTAAATGCTTTCAGCGCTGTCATAATTCCGGCATTGTTAGCGGCTGCTGACGGCGGGACCGTCGGACCCTTCCTACATTGTTACTCAAATACAAGAATGAAGTGAAATGTGTTCTATTCTCATGGCAAATAATATGTTATTTATTGGTGGTTTTCGCTGGCAGCCGTGCTGTCGAACGCCCGGGATAAAATACAGCAGAGACTCAGTGTCCTGTGGAGTCTCTCTCTCTCTCTCTCTGACAGCTCACCTAAATCTCACTCTGAGGGGTATTACTAAAGCAAAGGCTCTGAACACACACACACACACACACACACACACACACACACACACACACACACACACACACACACACACACAGAGAATATTTTCTGCTGTTGTCAGGTTTTCCAAGCATTCAGTAATTCGTGTTTAATTCCAGGAGTCGTGATGATCCGTCAGTGACAGAGATTCGGCCTCGAACGCTTCGATCTCTGGCAGACTCAGACTCGCTGCTCATTAACACTCATAAAGCTCTTATAATCACTGGAGGAGCTTCAGACGCTTCACACACTCACACACACACTCACACACTCACACACACACTCACTCACTCACACACACACACACACACACACACACACACACTCACTCACACACACTCACTCACTCACACTCACTCACACACACTCACTCACACTCACTCACTCACTCACACTCACTCACACTCACTCAATCACTCACTCACTCACTCACTCACTCACACACAGACACTCACACACAGACACTCACTCACACTCACTCACACTATATTATTATATTGTAAAACAGCTGTTTTCTATGTGAATATATACCTTTATAAATGTTAGGATTTAATTGCCCTTTTGAGGACAGAAAATTCACTCTCACAGAAACAGAAAAACAACACAATTTGACTTCCGTTTGCCGTTGTAATGTTTCCACAACAGAGGAGTCTGAAGGAAAACAGGACACATGAAGTCAAAGCCAGATTCAGGATCAGCAACTTTAATTACCTAAATTAAGCAAACACTGTAAGTCAGAGTCGTAATGAGGCTTATGGGAGGCGAGGAGCAGTGGTGTGTGTGTGTGTGTGTGTGTGTGTGTGTGTGTGTGGAACAGGTTTGTTCCTGATGACAGAATGAAACGCAGCACAGCTCAAACAATCCACCTGTTGGTAATTACCAAGTACTAAGTCTCTGAGGTACAAAGAGGTACACACACACACACACACACACACACACACACACACACACACAGGAGCTGTTAGAGCTGAATGTAGCCCTTCTGAGAGACAGACAGATGGAGAGAAGAGAAGAACACACTCCACCTGTTTGAGTCTGCATGTGGGCGAGAGAGAGAGAGAGAGGCCGTGCTCTCCATCCCGACCAAAGACAATTACCAGTCAATCAACTAACACACAATACACACAATACACACAATACACCCCTAAACACCAAACCCCACAAGTAGCTCAACACTTAGGTGAACCCCTCAACTTCTCCAAAGCCAAACTTCTCTACCAGTCATACACCAAACCAAAACCCTTGATCGACACCCAACCAAACCCTCTACTAATGAAACTGAAACCCATTAAGTGATCAAACACACAACAACTACACACAATACTCACTAAACCCAGATAAACCACCATCAGTGGTCCAAAGCCCATCCAACCCTTTATATCAATCAAACTGAAACCCTTTAAATAGTCAAAGACTCTTCTACTAATAAAACCAGTCTACACATAACATACCAAAAATAAATGACAATCAAACATCAAGCATAACCAGCACAGACTGGTTTACAAAGAGGCTGGTAGAAGAGTTAAAGGCAGCAGCAAAGAAAACACCCACATAAACCCATCAACACCACACTAAAACTCCATTAATAGCACTTAGTTAAACCCCTCTGCCAAACTTCTCTACCAGTCACACACCAAACCCTTCTACTACTGAAACTACTATCAAATCCTTCTACACACAATAATCCCAAATAAACCCTTAAACAACTAAAACCTCATAATACCAATATACTCATATACCAATAGAATGCCAAGTTAAACCCTTCTGCCAAACGTCTCGATCAGTCACACTCCAGACCAAACCATCTATCAATTAAACACCTCACCAAACTAAATCACTTTAAGGGCCCTATTTTAACATCTCAGCGCAGGGTCTAAAGCAAGTGCACTTACGGCGTGTCCGAATCCACTTTTGCTAGTTTAACGATGGGAAAAATGTTCAGTGCGCATGTTCTAAAAGGGTCGTCCCTAATGAGGAATGGGTGTGTTTTGGGTGTAACGTGCAATAAACCAATCAGAGTCTCATCTCCCATTCCCTTTAAAAGCCAGTTGCGCTCGTGCCATGGCGGATTCGTTATTTACATGGCGGAGTTTACAAGCGGAAAACGCTTCTCTAGAGAGAAAACGGATCTGCTCGTGCAATCCTTTCATTTCTAATATTTGGCATGTTGGTCAACGGCTCAGTTCCTCAAAACAGCAACGCCAGAACACAGACTCGTTCTCAGACCGGCAGCCCATGGGCCACAGACGGTCGGGCACACATGCATTTGCCATTTAAACAACGTGGCGCAGGACGTGAAAATGAAAACCGCGTCGGGCTGAAACTAGCAAAACACACTAGCCTTGCGCCGGGTGTACGATAGGGCCCTGAGTAGTCACACACCCAACTTACTGATCAGACCCCAAAATACCCATAAATGAACCTGTCAATCAAACCCCTCTGCTCAACCAAAGCCCACTACACCCCCAGGACACCATCTCAACAGACCCCGATTACCCGCTGGCACACTTTACCCCGGCCCGACCGAACCGCCATTGTCTGGTAACGAGGACACACCCGGAGAGGGAGCGACTCCTATTGTCCCGAGCTCCTCTCCTCCCCTCACTCTTTCTTCTACAGGAGCCAGTCATTAGCGGTGGAGAACGTGAGGCCCTTGGCGGGACCTGCTCCTTTTCAGAAACACTGCTCGCCTTTTGTTTTTGTGTCCTGTCAAAAACGCTCACCTAATTAAGGATGAGATCTCAGGCGCAGAGAAAAGCCCCGTTAATGACTCTCTGAGAATTTACTTAATGAGTTTAGATGCCCATTGTGGGAGGAAGCTTCTGGAAGACGGCTCTGGCAGAAAAAGGGGGATGGTGGGAATGAAAAGGGGGAAGAAAATAAGGGACTGGGTGAGTTCATGACTGAAGGCCAAAGAGAAAAGGTGTAGAGCGGAACGAAAGATGAATGAAAACAGGTCATTACTACACAGAACAAAAGCACAGAGAGAGAGAAGGAATATTCCACCTTGATCATTCACTGTCACTGATGCATTTACTCCGCCGGTCTTGTTTTAGGGCCTCAGATGTGTTTCTTCTCGTTCTTCCTCTCAGTGTGTGTGTGTGTGTAGTCTTCCTCAGCGCGAGGCTTGTTAGCAGGAGCATTGGAACTGACCGCAGACGCGAGGCTCAACCTGGTGTAATTGTCATCGCCACAGTCCTGAGAGACACATATCAAACGCCTCCTCTCCTCTTTTCACCCTTCTTCTTTTCATCCCAGGAAGAAAACTTGTAAATTAGTCATAGTGTAGGAACACGACTTTGCTTGCTTTCCTCTACTTTGCCTTTCTTCAGTTCTGTTACTTCATCTTATTTTTTATTTATTTTTTTCGTCCAGAACTTTTCATCAAACGTCTGCGTTTGCAGCCAAACTGTCTGGAGTAAACACTGAGGAGCGAGTTCTGGATTCCGGCTCGGAGACCTGGCTCTTACACACACCAACCACCTGCCGTTCAGGCTAACCTGCGGACGAGTCTTGTCTAAAAGAAACCTTTTCAATTGATCATGCCTGCAGATGACAGTCAAATGATGCAGGCGTTGTGACCGGGAAA
>NC_140217.1:433249-448249 GCF_951802725.1 Rutilus rutilus | reverse complement strand
GTTCAGGACTCTGTGTAGACTAGTCCAGTTCCTCCACACCAAACTCCTCATCCATGTCTTTATGGACCTGCTTTGTGCACTGGAGCGCAGTCATGCTGGAACAGGAACATCCCCAAACTGTTCCCACAAAGTTGGGAGCATGAAATTGTCCAAAATGTCTTGGTCTGCTGAAGCATTAAGAGTTCCTTTCACTGGAACTAAGAGGCCAAGCCTGAAAAACAATCCCACACCATCACCCTCCTCCACCAAACAACCCCACACCATCACCCCCCTCCACCGAACAACCCCTCACCCCCCTCCACCGAACAACCCCACACCATCGCCCCCCCCTCCACCGAACAACCCCACACCATCACCCCCCCTCCACCAAACAACCCCACACCATCACCCCCCTCCACCAAACAACCCCACACCATCACCCCCCCTCCACCGAACAACCCCACACCATCACCCCCCTCCACCAAACAACCCCACACCACCCCCCCCCCCCTCCACCAAACTTTACACTTGGCACAATGCAGTCAGGCAAGTACCGTTCTCCTGGGAACCGCCAAACCCAGACTCATCCATCGGATTGCATGCACTGACCCCGCTCTGGGATTTTACGTGGCCTAACACTTCATGGCTGAGTTGCTGTTGTTCCCAATTGCTTTCAGTTTGTTATAATACCACTAACAGTTGACCGTGGAATATTTAGAAGTGAGGAAATTTCACGAATGGACTTATTGCACAGGAGGAACCGATCACGGTCCCACGCTTGAGTTCCCTGAGCTCCTGAGAGCGACCCGTTCTTTCACAGATGTGTGTAGAAGCGTCTGCATGTCTAGTGCTTGATTTCAATGATTTGGAGGAAGTAAAGTCCCAATACTTTTGGCAATATAGTGTAGTTGACACAGAGTAAGAGCGATTGGGGAATTTGATGAGAAATGTTTTGAGTTCATATTGAGATTTCTAACCTTTGGAATCTTGAAAACCTGAGCACAGTTTGAGACACTGCTGAGATCTCTTCTGAAACCTACTACTGAAAAGCCTTTTCATTAGCAAAACTCTCCATTTCCTTCCCATTTTAATCTTGTTGCTGTTTTATTTTCCGTTCACAGCTCTGAAGACCTAATGGAGTTGAGTTTCTGTTGAGTTGAGTTGAGCGCTCTGGCCTCATTGAAGTTCTGATAAACGTTCGACTCTCATTTCAGGCTTGATTTCTGTCTTCTTTTATCCGTCGTGTCGGATGGCGGGCCGGCGCTTGCTCCAGGTAGCTCCGCAATTATCACACGGTGGGAATCCGTCGCTCTTTTAGGGTCCCTTTGTAGAGGTATATATATATATATATATAAACTAATATATTATATAGACCCATTACATGCAAAGTGAGATATTTCAAGCCTTTATTTGTTATAATTTTGATGATTATGGCTTACAGCTTATGAAACCCACGAAATCAAAATCCCAGAAAATTTGAATATTACATGAAATCACACAGTAATTACACAGTAATCCCATGGTCATTGAACCAGGTTTTGGTTCTTTTGGCAGTGTGGGCAGGTGCAGTCAGCATGAAGTGCTCTGAACATGTCCTGGTAGACGGCCTCGTTGACTCTGGATTTAATAAAGCACAGTGGACCAAAGTCCTCTTTTCTGATGAGAGCAAATATTGCATCTCATTTGGAAACCAAGGTCCCAGAGTCTGGAGGAAGAATGGAGAGGCACACAATCCAAGATGCTTGAAGTCCAGTGTGAAGTTTCCACAGTCTGTGTTGGTCCACTGTGCTGTCCACTCAACGCAGCCGTCTACCAGGACATGTTCAGAGCACTTCATGCTTCCTTCAGCAGACAAGCTTTATGGAGATGCTGACTTCATTTTCCAGCAGGATTTGCACCTGCCCACACTGCCAAAAGAACCAAAACCTGGTTCAATGACCATGGGATTACTGTGTAATTACTGTGTGATTTCATGTAATATTCAAATTTTCTGGGATTTTGATTTTGTGGGTTTCATAAGCTGTAAGCCATAATCATTCAAAATTATAACAAATAAAGGCTTGAAATATCTCACTTTGCATGTAATGAGTCTATATAATATATTAGTTTCACCTGTTAAGTTGAATTCTTGAAATAAATCAACTTTTTGATGATATTCTAATTTTATGACCAGCACCTGTATAAATAAAGCACAAATCGTTGTTATAATAAGAGCTATAAAATTAATGTACAGTTCAGTTGATCTCCAGAGAATTTTGATGAGAATTTCTGTCTTGTTTTCCAGCACAAATATCTATAAATCAAGATGCATTTCCTGGAGAAGCAAAATGACTGAAGATATTAAGTCTTGCTTTCTGAAAAATGCAATAAAATGAAGTGAGTTTGTGCTTAAAACAAGAACAAATATCTGCCAGTGGAGTCTGAAAAATAAACTTGTTTTCCCTTTAAATCAAGTTTATTTTTGTTCTTGTTTTAATCACAAATTTTTCAGAAAACAAGACTTAATATCAGTATATGTTAAGTCATTTTGCTTCTCCACTAAATGTATCTCGATTTATAGATATCTCTCCTGGAAACGAGAGAAAAACACTCAGGAAGACCATCATTTTTTGCAGTGTGGGACTGTATAGTAAAGTCTTACAGATGAAAGATGGTTTTTGCACCAATAATGGTGTAGATACAGGATGTCCCACAGCAACCATTTCAGCATCATGATGTCGAGTTAATATACTAAAATAAAAAGGACACAGAGAAGCTCCCGAATGCTACAGTGTTGGCGTTCACACAGAAGTGTTGAGAAGCGCTGAATCTCCAGTCATTAGTGTGGCGTATCAGCTCGCTGTATGGGATCCGGATGATCCGGCTGAGCCTGGAGGCAGGTCGGGGCCGCAGAGCCTGTCAAAGCATTAATTGCCATCAGATCAGCATCGTTAGCAGCGTGGTTCTCGGCCTGGCCCAGTTCACTCTCTCTCTGTGGTAATTAACCTCAAACCTGAGGCCTTTCCACCGGAGGTGCTCGACCCGCTGACCGCGAGGAGGACGAGGATGACCCTTCACTTAGCCCGGAAACGGATCCGACTCGAGCTGTTGGAGGTGGACGTGAACTTCCCTCAGGTGTGTGTGAACGCAGGAGGCTCTCCGAGAAGACAAGCCGGTGAAACGACGGTGTTTACAGAGAGAGATCGCCATGAATAAACCAACGGCATCTGATGGCACACAGTTACCTGCTCTCGCAGGAGCGCTCGCTCTCACCCCACCAATAACCTTTAATATTTCATATCTGGCTCTGATCTGTGCGGAGAGCTTCTCTGGCGCTGTTTCTCAAAGGCACGGAGACAGGATTATTTTTGTACCTGTTCAAACACGCCGCGTTCAATTATTCAGCGTGTTGGTCTGCTTTTACCTCGCCGCTGAAAATGCACCTACAACCTCTGACAAAAAGGAGGAAAGGAATCTCGCCTCGGGGAAGAGAAAACACGAAACCGACGAGAAGAAAACAAGCGTGGCACTTCTCGCAACCTGTGCGGGCTGCCATCATTTATAATTCATCAGCTATGCTCTCACAAAATGGATCATGATACACTTGTACAAGTATCCCGGGCAGACATAACCTGATATGACAAGCTCTGACCCTCTTCTTCGGAAAGTCTGTTATTTATAGCCAGGATTAAAAAAATGCACAAGTTTCGCAGCTGTCGGCGGAGAGATGCGTGATTCACCTGCTCCTGAGATCTGATGCTGTCTCCGGGGTCAAGAGGTCAGCAGATTCATCCGCTTTCATTCGCTCTTCAAGGTAAACACACTAAATTAACATGCAAGAATGCCAGCCATTAAAGTCCATGCATGTGCAATGAACCGACCGGAAGCGTTTCAGGTTCCCTGTTATTCTGATCCAGCCGTTCTTAATACGTTAAATAAACTTTACCTGTTAACCGTGTCCAACACTCACAAATTATTGCATTTTTTTTAAAGTTGCAAATAAAAGAAATAGTATTGGAGTACGGTATAGAAGAATTTCAAAATGTCAATGTTCCCTTTGTAATTATTTGTAAGATTTACTTTTCTGAGAAAAAACTGTTTCTGCATGAATTTTGCATGTTCAGTAATAGTAAATGTACATACTATTATTATTATTATTAATCCTCTGAACCATGAACATTTACACCACATTTGAACCTTTTTTTAAAGAAAAATGCCATTTTTATACCTAGCATTTTATGTATATTAAATACACACAATTAAACAATAGGTTCACATGTTTTGTGGTTTGAATCAAATACAGCTTGACTGGAAACTACTCACAATAAAAATATTCTGTTCTTCAAGTAATGTCCATGCCATGGCAGTGAACAACAACCATATATTTGTAAGTCTAAACTACTCAGAACATTTTGGTACTTCTTTAATAAGCGTAATAAGCGTCCTTCAACTTTTTTCCGATGATATTGATGTGTTATGAGGGACACGTGTTGGTGGGTGCATGGCTTGGTTATGGATTATGTTTAAATCTGGCTCTAGCATTAAACAAACTTTCCTGTCACATCGGTTTTAAATCATTACCAGCATCTCGAAAAACCCAACAGCAACACAGACCAATCCGTGATCGTGATGTTTTCTTCGCACTCTCTGTAACTGTGTTACTGTACACATGATTTTATAAAATGATAAATTTTTTGTGGTACAGATTGATCTGAAGTGGCACTGAATCCTGAAGGTTTCGATTGTTCGCTGTCGTTCTCCTCATCCACCGAGGGACACACTAATGGCTGTAGTGGAAGCTCTTCATTTGGACGTAATCAGGAAAGAGTGTGCAGAGATGAGAGATCATCAGGGAGAACACACATTTACAAATGAACACCATTACTCTCTTCACATTCAATAATCTCACAGCTTACCACGTAATTACGCCTATGAAGAGCTGAACTTTTCATGTTTCTGCTGCAAAGTTCATCATGCTAATGAGATATGTTTTATCTCACTAATGCATCTGGAGATGTTCGGCAGGACCAATCTGATTCACTGATTCACTGATTCTCTAATTCACTGACTCTCTGATTCTCTGACTCTCTGATTCACTGACTCTCTGATTCACTGATTCTCTGATTCTCTGACTCTCTGATTCACTGACTCTCTGATTCACTGATTCACTGATTCTCTAATTCACTGACTCTCTGATTCACTGACTCTCTGACTCTCTGATTCACTGATTCTCTGATTCACTGACTCTCTGATTCACTGACTCTCTGATTCACTGACTCTCTGATTCTCTGATTCACTGACTCTCTGATTCACTGATTCTCTGATTCACTGATTCTCTGATTCACTGACTCTCTGATTCACTGACTCTCTGATTCACTGATTCTCTGATTCACTGACTCTCTGACTCTCTGATTCACTGATTCTCTGACTCTCTGATTCACTGACTCTCTGATTAACTGATTCTCTGATTCACTGACTCTCTGATTCTCTGACTCTCTGATTCACTGACTCTCTGATTCACTGATTCACTGACTCTCTGATTCTCTGATTCACTGACTCTCTGATTCTCTGACTCTCTGATTCACTGACTCTCTGATTCTCTGACTCTCTGATTCACTGATTCTCTGATTCACTGACTCTCTGATTCACTGACTCTCTGATTCTCTGATTCTCTGATTCACTGACTCTCTGATTCGCTGACTCTCTGATTCACTGATTCTCTGATTCACTGACTCTCTGACTCTGATTCACTGACTCTCTGATTCACTGATTCACTGACTCTCTGATTCACTGATTCTCTGATTCACTGACTCTCTGATTCACTGATTCTCTGATTCTCTGATTCACTGACTCTCTGACTCTCTGATTCACTGACTCTCTGATTCACTGATTCACTGACTCTCTGATTCACTGATTCTCTAATTCACTGACTCTCTGATTCTCTGACTCTCTGATTCACTGACTCTCTGATTCACTGATTCTCTGATTCTCTGACTCTCTGATTCACTGACTCTCTGATTCACTGATTCACTGATTCTCTAATTCACTGACTCTCTGATTCTCTGACTCTCTGATTCACTGACTCTCTGACTCTCTGATTCACTGATTCTCTGATTCACTGACTCTCTGATTCACTGACTCTCTGATTCACTGACTCTCTGATTGTCTGATTCACTGACTCTCTGATTCACTGATTCTCTGATTCACTGACTCTCTGATTCACTGACTCTCTGATTCACTGATTCTCTGATTCACTAACTCTCTGATTCACTGATTCTCTGACTCTCTGATTCACTGATTCTCTGATTCACTGACTCTCTGATTCACTGACTCTCTGATTCTCTGATTCTCTGATTCACTGACTCTCTGATTCGCTGACTCTCTGATTCACTGATTCTCTGATTCACTGACTCTCTGACTCTGATTCACTGACTCTCTGATTCACTGATTCACTGACTCTCTGATTCACTGATTCTCTGATTCACTGACTCTCTGATTCACTGATTCTCTGATTCTCTGATTCACTGACTCTCTGACTCTCTGATTCACTGACTCTCTGATTCACTGATTCACTGACTCTCTGATTCACTGATTCTCTGATTCACTGACTCTCTGATTCACTGATTCACTGACTCTCTGATTCACTGACTCTCTGATTCACTGACTCTCTGACTCTCTGATTCTCTGATTCACTGACTCTCTGATTCACTGATTCTCTGATTCACTGACTCTCTGATTCAGTGATTCACTGACTCTCTGATTCTCTGATTCACTGACTCTCTGATTCTCTGATTCACTGACTCTCTGACTCTCTGATTCACTGATTCACTGACTCTCTGATTCACTGACTCTCTGATTCACTGATTCACTGATTCTCTGATTCACTGACCCTCTGACTCTCTGATTCTCTGATTCTCTGATTCTTTGATTCACTGATTCTTTGATTCACTGCTCTGAATCGTGTATGAATCAGCAGTTGCTGAAAGTGAACTTGTACACGGCCTTAACTACTTTTAAATTTCTGTCAAGATTGAATCAATCTGAAAACTTTCCCTCCATCAAAACTCTGTTTGTGTTGCCACCATCAGCATTTTGATCATTTTCACAAAACTTTCATCGCCTCCAGAATATTTTGTGTACGAATATCTGAATATGCAATATATCAAAAGAAAGAACAGACCCTCTGCTCTTAAACAACAACAAAATATTCCAGCTTCATGCATTCATTTTTTATCAACACTTAAAGGGATACTCCACTTTTTTTGGAAATAGGCTCATTTTACACCTCCCCCAGAGTTAAACAGCTGAGTTTTACCGTTTTCGAATCCATTCAGCCGAGTTTCTGATTTACAGAAGAATATCAGCAACCAGACAGTTTCTGGTCTCATTGACTTCTATAGTATATATGTTTTCCTAACTCTGGGGGAGGTGTAAAATGAACCTATTTCCCAAAAAAGTGGAGTATCCCTTTAAATGTGTTTTATTAAAAAGCAACATTTTGAACAAAAGTTGACTTCGTCCAGATGTGATTCAGAGCGATGATTAAAACACAGATGGAGGAGATCGAGTCCATCAACACCTCAAAGCTTCAGTCGTTTCCTCTTCATGGATCAACATTTCATTCAGTAACATTAGACAGTTTTGATTGATATGCGGTTTAATGTCTGATGATAGAGTTATTTTCCATGAGCATCAGCAATGCTTCTATCGCTTGTTTCGGCTTCTTCTTCTCCTGTGTTTTGATCAGTAGATTCTGTAATCTTTCAGAAGATGTGTAACAGCGCCCCCTACTGTATAACAGAGAAAACATGGATTTCCAGAAAATGAATGGCAGGGAAAGAGTTAAAAAAGCCAAATTAACCTGACTACATTACTGTTGCACTAACTCAAGTCATTTTAAGGGTCATATCATGCAGAAACAGAATAATTTGCAACTTTTTTGCAAGCTTTAGTTCCCTTCTAACGGTAAATGATTTGATGAACTGATTCTCCTAACAGGAGATAATGAGGGTGCAGAAGCGACGAGACTCCAGGCCTGTGTTTGTAAGTGGGACACAGCAACGCTCCTGCCTCCTGGTGCTCTGGATCTTTCTGCATCAGAAGAATTCTTCTGGACTCACCAGCGTCTCTCAGACTAATTAAATTAGCCGGGATCAGAGGTATTGAAGAGCTTTGTACTGGACTCAGTCTCGCGCCTCGAGCTCAGGGACCAATTCCTGCCATTTAAACCTCTGGTGCCTGAAGCTCCACCGGACTCACTGGACGACACACTCGCTGCCTGAATGTGCCTGAGTGAGTGAGAGAGAGAGAGAGAGAGAGAGAGAGAGGTTAGACACAAGGCACCTGAAGCGAATGCGATTTTTATTAATTCCTGTCTAAAACAAGGCATTCAGGAGTAAAATTACAGCACAAATGACAAGAACAATTACTCAAGTGATTCTTCTCCTCTGGAAATTTCTGTGTGTGTGTGTGTGTGTGTGTGTGTGTGTGTGTCTCTCTGTTTTTCAGCCGTAACTGGATAATAGTACTAACAAGTTTCCTGCTTTATGAAGCACATCTATATCCAGTTTTGGTTTGACCTTCTTCTGAAACAACGGGGCATTATTGCTATACGCGTGTGAAATATGCATGAGCATTTGAAATGTACAATATCAATGTACTGACATGATGCAAAGTGTCAGGGTTATTATTGTTAACTAAAACTATTTAAACATTTAATTGAAATAAAGCTGAATAAAATTTCAGCAAAACTTCTCAGCTCAGATGTTTTGTCTCATCAAAGGTCGACTGGACTGTAAAGGTCAGATATTCAAATGAACCGAGCGAATGCTTCATCTGTTCATTCACCTGCACACACACTTGCACACACACACCTGCACGTCTGCACACACACACCTGTGCATCTGCACACACACCTGCGCATCTCCACACACCTGCGCACACACCTGCGCATCTCCACATACCTGCGCACACCTGCACACACACACCTGCACATCTCCACACACCTGCACACACACCTGCGCATCTCCACACACCTGCGCACACACCTGCACATCTCCACACACCTGCACGTCTGCACACACACCTGCGCATCTCCACACACCTGCGCACACACCTGCGCATCTCCACACACCTGCGCAGGCACACACACCTGCACATCTCCACACACCTGCGCACACACCTGCACATCTCCACACACCTGCACACACACCTGCACATCTCCATACACCTGCGCACACACCTGCACATCTCCACACACCTGCACACACACCTGCACATCTCCACACACCTGCGCACACACCTGCACATCTCCACACACCTACGCACACACCTGCGCATCTCCACACACCTGCGCGTCTTCACACACACCTGCGCATCTCCACACACCTGCGCACACACCTGCACATCTCCACACACCTGCACGTCTGCACACACACCTGCGCATCTCCACACACCTGCACGTCTGCACACACACCTGCGCATCTCCACACACCTGCACGTCTGCACACACACCTGCGCATCTCCACACACCTGCGCACACACCTGCACATCTCCACACACCTACGCACACACCTGCGCATCTCCACACACCTGCGCGTCTGCACACACACCTGCTGAAACATCTGCTGCATCGCCGTCAGTACGGGAGACTCAAATGTCTCTCACGCTCATCATGGCGGATCTGATGTACATTCCATCATATTAGAGTTGGTTTGAGCTTCTCTGGATCAAGCGGATGAAGGAAACATCTTCAAAACCTGTCCATGCTGAAACCTGCAGAGATCACATGAGGAACGAAGCGCTGCATGCTTCATGTGCTGCAGTTCAAGAAGGAATTAAAGAAGATTTAGCATAAACTTACACACATGCTGTGAAGGTGCTTCAATCAAACCATCAGTTTACCATCACATTATAGAACATCTGAAGTCACACACTCACATAAATCACATCTACATTCTGTTCCACATTTGAAGGAATAGTTTACCCAGAAATCAATATACTATCATTGTTTACTCATCGTCACATATAGTGCAATTTTATATTGTTTATTTGAAAGATTTAAAAGAGCCGTTTCATGTCTGTCCTTGTATTGTTCAACTGTTCCAGGTTGATTTGGGATTTAGAAAGTAATCAGTAATAAGTATACAATACATTTTAGAGAGAGAAATTAGTGCAGTAATCTAATCACACTGTTGAAGATGTACTTAGTAATTAGTCATATTTTTTTTAGAGAAACTGACCTGACACCATCGTTTTAAAGATAAACGCCCTGATCACTTTGAACTGTTGAATGGAAAAGAGCTGCATGAAAATTCCTCAATATTTCTCCTTTTGTGTCCTGCAGAAGAAATGACCTCATACAGGTTAGAAACAGCATGAGTGTGAGGAAAGCGTGATGAACGGGTCGTGGATTAACCTCCTGTAAGGACTGAAGCTTGCGTGAGACGCTGCTGTCAGAGTTTAACCTACAGACACCTCAACAATCACGCTGACTGATGCTCGCGCTTCGAACACGACCCTTGCGTTTATAACTGACTGTCTGAATGCAGTGCTGAAGCTAATGACGCGCATCCAAACTTGCGTGTTCCTTCACAGCTGAACACGGGAGCGTCCCATCATTCCTCTCTCCGAACACACGTCAGCTCTCACTGCATAAACCCTGACGCCCTCACTTTAAACACCTCAGATGTGCAAAAATATACCACAGAAAAGTCACGTCTGTTTGCAAAAGCATTTTGCAATATTCTGATGAAGATGTGAATTTAGGTTTAACACCTAGTGCTGGAATTCATCACGAGCAAGACATTTAAAGGGACAGTTCACTCAAAAATTATCATTCTGTCATCATTTACTTTCAGACTTGTATGCCTTTCTTCTGTAGAACATAAAAGGTGATTTTTTGATAAATTAAACGTTTTTTTATTCATAAAATGAAAGTCTGAGGGGTCCAATGGTCTTATTCTTTTGTATTTTACAGAAGTAATTCATACATGTAACTTCCGTGAATGATTACAGAATTGATCAATTGATCATTGTGGGAGAACTATTGCTGTTCCCAGTGAACTGTCCATGTGATGAGCTGTAACCGACAGACAAACAGACGAGCAGACGAGCAGACGAACAGACGAACAGAAGAGCAGACAAACAGACGAGCAGACGAGCAGACGAGCAGACGAACAGACGAACAGAAGAACAGACGAACAGACAAACAAGAACAGACGAACAGAAGAACAGACAAACAGAAGAACAGACGAACAGACGAACAGACAAACAGAAGAACAGACAAACAGACAAACAGAAGAACAGACGAACAGACGAACAGACAAACAGAAGAACAGACAAACAGACAAACAGAAGAGCAGACGAACAGACGAACAGACGAACAGACGAACAGAAGAACAGACGAACAGACAAACAAGAACAGACGAACAGAAGAACAGACAAACAGAAGAACAGACGAACAGACGAACAGACAAACAGAAGAACAGACAAACAGACAAACAGAAGAGCAGACGAACAGACAAACAGACGAACAGACGAGCAGACGAACAGACGAACAGAAGAGCAGACAAACAGACGAGCAGACGAGCAGACGAGCAGACGAACAGACGAACAGAAGAACAGACGAACAGACAAACAAGAACAGACGAACAGAAGAACAGACAAACAGAAGAACAGACGAACAGACGAACAGACGAACAGAAGAACAGACGAACAGACAAACAAGAACAGACGAACAGAAGAACAGACAAACAGAAGAACAGACGAACAGACGAACAGACAAACAGACGAGCAGACGAGCAGACGAACAGACGAACAGAAGAGCAGACAAACAGACGAGCAGACGAGCAGACGAACAGACGAACAGAAGAACAGAAGAACAGACGAACAGACGAACAGACGAACAGACAAACAGAAGAACAGACGAACAGAAGAACAGACAAACAGAAGAACAGACGAACAGACGAACAGACAAACAGAAGAACAGACAAACAGAAGAGCAGACGAACAGACAAACAGAAGAACAGACAAACAGAAGAACAGACAAACAGAAGAACAGACGAACAGACGAACAGACAAACAGAAGAACAGACAAACAGAAGAACAGACAAACAGAAGAACAGACAAACAGAAGAACAGACGAAAAGACGAACAGACAAACAGAAGAACAGACAAACAGAAGAACAGACAAACAGAAGAACAGACAAACAGACGAACAGACAAACAGAAGAACAGACGAACAGACAAACAGAAGAACAGACAAACAGAAGAGCAGACGAGCAGAAGAGCAGAAGAGCAGATGAGCAGACGAACAGACGAACAGACAAACAGAAGAACAGACAAACAGAAGAACAGACGAACAGACAAACAGAAGAACAGACGAACAGACAAACAGAAGAACAGACAAACAGAAGAACAGACAAACAGAAGAACAGACAAACAGAAGAACAGACGAACAGACAAACAGAAGAACAGACAAACAGAAGAGCAGACGAGCAGACGAGCAGAAGAGCAGATGAGCAGACGAACAGACGAACAGACGAACAGAAGAACAGACAAACAGACGAACAGACGAACAGACGAACAGACAAACAGACGAACAGACAAACAGAAGAACAGACGAACAGACAAACAGAAGAACAGACGAACAGACGAACAGACGAACAGACAAACAGAAGAACAGACGAACAGACAAACAGAAGAACAGACAAACCGAAGAACAGACAAACCGACGAACAGACAAACAGAAGAACAGACGAACAGAAGAACAGACGAACAGACAAACAGACGAACAGACGAACAGACGAACAGACGAACAGACAAACAGACGAACAGACAAACAGACGAACAGACAAACAGACGAACAGACGAACAGAAGAACAGACGAACAGACAAACAGAAGAACAGACAAACAGAAGAACAGACGAACAGACAAACAGAAGAACAGACAAACCGAAGAACAGACAAACCGACGAACAGACAAACAGAAGAACAGACGAACAGAAGAACAGACGAACAGACGAACAGACAAACAGACGAACAGACGAACAGACAAACAGACGAACAGACAAACAGACGAACAGACGAACAGAAGAACAGACGAACAGAAGAACAGACGAACAGACGAACAGACAAACAGACGAACAGACAAACAGATGAACAGACGAACAGACAAACAGACAAACAGACAAACAGAAGAACAGACGAACAGACAAACAGACGAACAGACAAACAGACGAACAGACAAACAGACAAACAGAAGAACAGACGAACAGAAGAACAGACGAACAGACGAACAGAAGAACAGACGAACAGAAGAACAGACGAACAGACGAACAGACGAACAGACGAACAGACAAACAGAAGAACAGACGAACAGAAGAACAGACAAACAGACAAACAGACGAACAGACAAACAGACAAACAGACAAACAGAAGAACAGACGAACAGACGAACAGACGTACAGACAAACAGAAGAACAGACAAACAGAAGAACAGACGAACAGAAGAACAGACGAACAGACAAACAGACAAACAGAAGAACAGACAAACAGACGAACAGACAAACAGAAGAACAGACGAACAGACAAACAGACAAACAGACGAACAGACGAACAGACGAACAGACGAACAAACAGAAGAACAGACAAACAGAAGAACAGACGAGCAGACAAACAGACGAACAGACAAACAGAAGAACAGACGAACAGACAAACAGACAAACAGAAGAACAGACAAACAGACGAACAGACAAACAGAAGAACAGACGAACAGACAAACAGACAAACAGACGAACAGACGAACAGACGAACAAACAGAAGAACAGACAAACAGAACAGACGAACAGACGAACAGACAAACAGACGAACAGACGAACAGACGAACAGACAAACAGACGAACAGACGAACAGAAGAACAGACGTACAGACAAACAGAAGAACAGACGAACAGACAAACAGAAGAACAGACAAACAGAAGAACAGACAAACAGACGAACAGACGAACAGACAAACAGACGAACAGACAAACAGACGAACAGACGAACAGACGAACAGACGTACAGACGAACAGACGAACAGACAAACAGAAGAACAGACAAACAGAAGAACAGACAAACAGAAGAACAGACGATCAGACGAACAGACGAACAGACGAAGCCAGCGGTGAGAGTCGGGAAATGCTAAATTCTGTGTGAATGGGTTGGTGACGTTTGCCATAAACATTTCATAATCTGTTGCTGATAATTCTGCATTTTCTGCTGGATTCGGTGATTAAAGGCTGTGTGTCATTCAGGTAAATTAGCATTTATGTGTCATATTTAATAAATTAGGCTAACTCTTGTCTTTCAGGGTGGAAGAACACATCAGTTGTGTTGAATCTCTTTGAATTGCAATTCAGTGCATTCATCTTCCTGTCATTCAACACCCTCATGAACTGAAGGGACTTCTGCACAACCCTGGAGTCTAACCCAGATAATCGGTTTATAATGGGACTGATGCTCAGTCGGACCCGAGCCTTCATGTAGCAGAACTCCGATCGAGTCGATCTGAACTGGATTGAAAGTAGCGTTTTTGATTTTAGTGATCTAAACTTACTTCCTTGTTTCCATGCAGAAAATAAAGATTGATCTGAAAAAAATAATACGATCAATAGGAAAAACATGTTTGCAATGCTTTGATTTAGTGAATGTTTTACGTCTCAGGTCTTGTGAACTGGTCATTGGAGGAGACTGAACATTTACTACGTTTTTCATAGAAAGCTTTTCTGACATGTCAGCTTTCATGTTCGATGGGTAAAACGTCACATATACTCACTGTAGCTCCTCATCACTGTCTATCGTGGTGTGCATTTGATATGTTCTTTGTCCATTCAGTTTTATTTTAATATAATAGACCATGTAAGTATGGACACATCTATATTAAATGTCAATAGCATATTTCTTCGATCATGTCACTGGACATGTGCAGTAGTTGGCTTTGGATAAAAGCATCTGATTAATGACTCCTCGCTGCTAACTAGACATTACCAAACTCCAGTCA
>NC_140217.1:370749-428249 GCF_951802725.1 Rutilus rutilus | reverse complement strand
ATTTAGTTTCGTTATAGTTTCATATATATATATATACACACACACACACACACACACACACACACACACACATACATTTATTTTTATTTTTCTTTAATTCATTTGCACTGACAGTTGGTATGATCTGGACATGAAGTGTTAAAATACAGTGACCAACAAAAGAAAATGAACAAATACAATTTTACATAAAAATCCTATTTTTAGGATCATTAAGTTTTTCTGTATTGTGTCATTTTCATGATAATTGAGCACAATTTACCAGAAATTCTCATTATGAACATCTGGAGTATTACAGTAATGAGAAAATAGGGTTAAATGTTTTTAATTAGTCCAAAAATAGTCTCTCCTCATTCTCTGTCTAATGGAAAAGAAAGGTCTTTATTTATTTCCTTCTGTGACCTGGACATGTTCTTCACTTGTGTGTGAAACACCGCCTGAGATCGGATCAGAACAGGGCAGCTTCATTTTCTTTTGAGAAATGTTTTAATTATTTTTTGCTTGTTTGTTTGTTTGTTTGTTTTTGTGAAAAACTTTGAAATCTCTTTCTGATTTGTTCATACCAGGACAGGGAACTTATGAGTTATGAGTCTATAAGATAGAAAGGACTGTTTTATTTATTATTATTATTATTATTATTATTATTTCTGATGAAGTAGTTGTTCCCAGGATGTGATCACAGTGATCCGGGTGTGAGCGGTGGAGGTCCTCGTCGGAGAACTGGGTTAAATTTAGCCGGGATTTATGCGAGTTTAATGAGAAAGGGATGTGCTGCGGTGCTGAAGACACGTCACTCGCTCACGGATCTGAAGGATGGAGAGAGTTTCTCATGTGAAAGTCCGGAGGAGAGAGGGGTTTCCCATCCTTCAGATCTGACGGATGGTCAACACTGGTCTACACCACCGCAGAAACACACAGTTCTACATGATCAATCGCCCCGGAGGAAATGAGAGAGATGTTTAACATCCAACACATATCATCGGCCTCCAGTGAGAATGAGGAGAACAGGAGAACAATACCTTCAACACACACACACACACACACACACACACACACACACACACACACACACACACACACACACACACAGTGTCAGACAGAGAAAGAAAGAGAGTGAGTGTGTGTGTGTGTGTAAGACAGAGAAAGAAAGAGAGTGAGTGTGAGTTTGTGTGTGTGTGTGTGTGTGTGTGTGTGTGTGTGTGTGTGTGTCATTAGTTCACAGAGAGGCTGTGACTCTCTCACAGTGTAATAATACACAGATGTACTTTACTGGAACCTTTGCAGAAGCACAAGCGTGACAGTAATAAAACAGAAGATAATCAGTGTGAGAGAGACAGACGCCCTTCACATGGAGAGCTCCGGCGTTCATCACCTCCGTTCAGACAAACTCAGGCAGAAAATAAAATGATTAGAGCTTTGAGACAAACAGAGGAGACGTGACAGAGGACGACATGTTAACACATACACACTCTCACATTAACACATACACACTCTCACATACACACTCTCTCTCACACACACACACAGACACACTGTAATGATGTTGTATAACATGTAGTCACACTGTAACTAGTACAGAAAATACAACGACATATTCAAAGTTATGTCATGAAACTCTCGATGGCAAAGGCTGGTCGGTTCTTCACTCAGTCACATACTTCCTCAGCTCCATCTTCCTCAGCTCCATCTTCTTCAGCCCCCCCTTCCTCAGCTCCACCTTCCTCAGCTCCTCCTTCCTCAGCTCCACCTCCCTCAGCTCCATCTTCCTCAGCTCTACCTTCCTCAGCTCCACCTTCCTCAGCCCCCTGCTCCACCTTCCTCAGCTCCTCCTTCCTCAGCTCCACCTTCCTCAGCTCCACCTTCCTCAGCTCCACCTCAGCTCCACCTCAGCTCCCCCTTCCTCAGCTCCCCCTTCCTCAGCTCCATCTTCCTCAGCTCCACCTTCCTCAGCTCCACCTCAGCTCCCCCTTCCTCAGCTCCACCTTCCTCAGCTCCACCTTCCTCAGCTCCATCTTCCTCAGCTCCACCTTCCTCAGCTCCACCTTCCTCAGCTCCACCTCAGCTCCACCTCAGCTCCCCCTTCCTCAGCTCCCCCTTCCTCAGCTCCATCTTCCTCAGCTCCACCTTCCTCAGCTCCACCTCAGCTCCCCCTTCCTCAGCTCCACCTTCCTCAGCTCCACCTTCCTCAGCTCCATCTTCCTCAGCTCCACCTTCCTCAGCTCCACCTTCCTCAGCTCCACCTCAGCTCCACCTCAGCTCCACCTCAGCTCCCCCTTCCTCAGCTCCCCCTTCCTCAGCTCCATCTTCCTCAGCTCCACCTTCCTCAGCTCCACCTCAGCTCCCCCTTCCTCAGCTCCACCTTCCTCAGCTCCATCTTCCTCAACTCCACCTCAGCTCCCCCTTCCTCAGCTCCACCTTCCTCAGCTCCACCTCAGCTCCACCTCAGCTCCCCCTTCCTCAGCTCCATCTTCCTCAGCTCCACCTTCCTCAGCTCCACCTCAGCTCCCCCTTCCTCAGCTCCATCTTCCTCAGCTCCACCTTCCTCAGCTCCACCTCAGCTCCCCCTTCCTCAGCTCCACCTTCCTCAGCTCCACCTCAGCTCCACCTCAGCTCCCCCTTCCTCAGCTCCCCCTTCCTCAGCTCCATCTTCCTCAGCTCCACCTTCCTCAGCTCCACCTTCCTCAGCTCCATCTTCCTCAGCTCCCCCTTCCTCAGCTCCCCCTTCCTCAGCTCCACCTCAGCTCCCCCTTCCTCAGCTCCATCTTCCTCAGCTCCACCTTCCTCAGCTCCACCTCAGCTCCCCCTTCCTCAGCTCCACCTTCCTCAGCTCCACCTTCCTCAGCTCCATCTTCCTCAGCTCCCCCTTCCTCAGCTCCACCTTCCTCAGCTCCACCTCAGCTCCCCCTTCCTCAGCTCCATCTTCCTCAGCTCCACCTCAGCTCCACCTTCCTCAGCTCCATCTTCCTCAGCTCCCCCTTCCTCAGCTCCACCTTCCTCAGCTCCACCTTCCTCAGCTCCACCTCAGCTCCACCTTCCTCAGCTCCATCTTCCTCAGCTCCACCTTCCTCAGCTCCATCTTCCTCAGCTCCACCTTCTTCCTTCCACCTTTATAGATCTGCTACAGGCAATTCATGATATATTGTACAGCATCAGCATGTCTTTTCATGGACTTTTAGTTTGTTTTCATCAGTCACGTGTGTACATTTGCTTGACTTTCCCGCCACTCCTTTGTCTCCATGGTTACCCACATGATTAGTTCATTGTTTTCAGCTGAGTGTCGTTAATTTACGTTTGTGTCAGAAGTTAAGTTCCTCCTTCTCGAGTGTGTTCAGCCTCCGGTCTCGAGTGTGTTCAGCCTCCGGTCTCGAGTGTGTTCAGCCTCCGGTCTCGAGTGTGGTGTGTTCAGCCTCCGGTCTCGAGTGTGTTCAGCCTCCGGTCTCGAGTGTGTTCAGCCTCCGGTCTCGAGTGTGTTCAGCGTCCGGTCTCGAGTGTGTTCAGCCTCCGGTCTCGAGTGTGTTCAGCCTCCGGTCTCGAGTGTGTTCAGCCTCCGGTCTCGAGTGTGTTCAGCCTCCGGTCTCGAGTGTGTTCAGCCTCCGGTCTCGAGTGTGTTCAGCGTCCGGTCTCGAGTGTGTTCAGCCTCCGGTCTCGAGTGTGTTCAGCGTCCGGTCTCGAGTGTGTTCAGCCTCCGGTCTCGAGTGTGTTCAGCCTCCGGTCTCGAGTGTGTTCAGCCTCCGGTCTCGAGTGTGTTCAGCCTCCGGTCTCGAGTGTGTTCAGCGTCCGTCTCGAGTGTGTTCAGCCTCCGGTCTCGAGTGTGTTCAGCCTCCGGTCTCGAGTGTGTTCAGCCTCCGGTCTCGAGTGTGTTCAGCCTCCGGTCTCGAGTGTGTTCAGCCTCCGGTCTCGAGTGTGTTCAGCCTCCGGTCTCGAGTGTGTTCAGCGTCCGGTCTCGAGTGTGTTCAGCGTCCGGTCTCGAGTGTGTTCAGCCTCCGGTCTCGAGTGTGTTCAGCGTCCGTCTCGAGTGTGTTCAGCCTCCGGTCTCGAGTGTGTTCAGCCTCCGGTCTCGAGTGTGTTCAGCGTCCGGTCTCGAGTGTGTTCAGCCTCCGGTCTCGAGTGTGTTCAGCGTCCGTCTCGAGTGTGTTCAGCCTCCGGTCTCGAGTGTGTTCAGCCTCCGGTCTCGAGTGTGTTCAGCCTCCGGTCTCGAGAGTGTTCAGCGTCCGGTCTCGAGTGTGTTCAGCGTCCGGTCTCGAGTGTGTTCAGCCTCCGGTCTCGAGTGTGTTCAGCGTCCGTCTCGAGTGTGTTCAGCCTCCGGTCTCGAGTGTGTTCAGCCTCCGGTCTCGAGTGTGTTCAGCGTCCGGTCTCGAGTGTGTTCAGCCTCCGGTCTCGAGTGTGTTCAGCCTCCGGTCTCGAGTGTGTTCAGCCTCCGGTCTCGAGTGTGTTCAGCCTCCGGTCTCGAGTGTGTTCAGCGTCCGGTCTCGAGTGTGTTCAGCCTCCGGTCTCGAGTGTGTTCAGCCTCCGGTCTCGAGTGTGTTCAGAGTGTTTGCTGCTACCTTTGTTATATTGAACCCTTTGAATTATCATAAAAACGTGTGTTTGGAACATTATTCTTCTTCATCGTGTGTCTGCACAACACGTGGTGAACATACACAGACTGACAGTAAAACATTTTTTTTTTTTTTTTTACTCAATAAATTATGTGTTTTTGTTTATTTAGAATCATCATAATTTTAAGCATATTTATTATGATGGATTTTCATAGACTTAAAGTCTGGGACAAGAAAAACAATGACATACAAACAAAAGTAGCATAAATACAATATGTGACCTTAATATAACAAAAAATAATAATAAAGTGTACAAAATAAAAATTAAAGTAAGACATTAAAGTGTCAGAAGTTGAACTGAACTGACTTTGACTGTCAGCAGTCCTGCGTGAAGCTCATGTGTGTCGCAGGCCAGAGCTGAAGCTAACCACTGCAGCAGAGGACACCTCATCGACACACTCACAGAGACTGCTGAACACATCCAGATAAGTGTGTGTGTGTGTGTGTGTGTGTGTGTGTGTGGACACATATAGTTCTTATATGAAAATAAACACTCATGGCTGCACTGAAGAAACTTGCTGCCGCAGCTGACAGCTCTGAGCCACGACATCACAGATGCGACACACTCGTTTCTAGAACATGAGGGACACACACACACACACACACACACACACACACACACACACACACGTCTAGTTCGCTATCTTTGTGGGGACTCTCCATAGACATAATGGTTTTAATACTGTACAAACTGTATATTCTGTCCTCTTACACTAACCCATCCCCTAACCTTCCCATCACACACACACACACACACACACACACACACACACACACACACACACACAATATAGCCAGTATTTGGGATAATAAATATTGGATGAAAACCTTCAAATAAAAATAAAAATGGAAATCAGAATTGTTTCATTGACAATTAACTGAAATAAGTTTCAGAATCACTAAACTCACTAAATTAAAACTAAAATATAAAATTTGTGATTGTAAAATAAAATTTCAGAATCACTAAAACTGAAATGAATAAAAAAAACAAATAAAAAAGTTAAATAGAAAAATGACAAAATCACTAAAACTTAAATCTAAAATGAAAAATAAAAATAGAAAAATAAAATAAAATAATAGTATATAAATAATAGTAAAATAAAGCTTCTAAAATCTACATTTCTGACTTTGGTTTGAGCCACAGTTGAGATCCTGGAGTCTTAGTCTGACAATGAAAACCATATTTCTGTCTTCTGATGAAGAGTGTGAGGGATATGAAGATGACAGAATGTGCAGAACTCGTACAGCAGCAGATTGATGTTTTGCTGAGCGCAGAAGAACGTGATGTTTCTGTCGACAGTCAGAATCGGCATGTGTTCATTTAATTATACTTTATGTTTTTTTGTGCTTGCTTTCTAGTTGTCAAATAAACCTGGCATGGTATTATGAATATTGTTGGCTGTTTGACGAATTGCTTTTGTTCCTCTCTTTGCGCGAAAGCATCGAGCTAAATACCTTTTTTCATACTTTCAGCTCAGTTTAAAACAGTTTACCGTGTATAAATGCTTTTATGCAGAATTCTAGTGATTTCCCTTCAAATCAGCAGAGAGAATGAAAGATCTGATGTGTTTCTGACTGTTCTCCCTCTGAACTGTAAGTGTGGACGTTCTGACTGTCAGACTGAAGCAGTGTGTGTGTGTGTGTGTGTGTGTGTGAGTGAGAGAGAGAGAGAGAGAGAGAGAGAGAGAGAGAGAGAGAGAGACCTGATCTGTACAGAGAGTCTGTTTTATGAATAAACCAAAGAAGATATTAAATATTTACAGCTCTGGCGATCCCTCCCTGTGTCATTCTTTAATAGAACAGAGAGAATGCGACAGATATCCAGTGATCTGTGTGTGTGTGTGTGTGCGTGCGTGTGTGTGTATGTGTGTAATCTGCAGGCCTGTATATCTCTAAACAATAAGCAATAAATATTAATGGCATCAGATGAACGTGAACCTGTGCGGCTGGATCTGACTTTTATGTGCGTGACAGAAACAAATAATCAGGAAATCTCTGAAACAACAACAAATATTTGATCATGCAGATGAGATCTGGAACAGCGATGAAGTTTGTTTTTACAGTATTACACTCAGCTCACCTTCAGCTCAGATGCAGGTGTTACTGATGATGACGTGCGTCTGCAGCGTTTAGAAACACACTCTCAGAAACACACACTCAGAAACACACACTCAGAAACACACTCTCACAAACACACTCTCACAAACACACTCTCACAAACACACTCTCAGAAACACTCTCAGAAACACACTCAGAAACACACACTCAGAAACACACTCTCACAAACACACTCAGAAACACACTCTCACAAACACACTCAGAAACCCTCTCAGAAACACACACTCAGAAACACACTCAGAAACACACTCAGAAACACACTCTCACAAACACACTCTCAGAAACACACTCTCACAAACACACTCAGAAACACACTCTCACAAACACTCTCAGAAACACACTCTCAGAAACACACTCTCACAAACACTCTCAGAAACACACTCTCAGAAACACACTCAGAAAAACACTCTCAGAAACACACTCTCAGAAACACACTCTGAGAAACACTCTCAGAAACACTCAGAAACACACTCTCAGAAACACACACTCAGAAACACACTCTCACAAACACACTCAGAAACACACTCTCAGAAACACACACTCAGAAACACACTCTCAGAAACCACTCAGAAACACACACTCAGAAACACACTCTCACAAACACACTCAGAAACCCTCTCAGAAACACACACTCAGAAACACACTCAGAAACACACACTCAGAAACACACTCAGAAACACACTCTCAGAAACACACTCTCACAAACACTCTCAGAAACACACTCTCAGAAACACACTCTCACAAACACTCTCAGAAACACACTCTCAGAAACACACTCAGAAAAACACTCTCAGAAACACACTCTCAGAAACACACTCTGAGAAACACTCTCAGAAACACTCAGAAACACACTCTCAGAAACACACACTCAGAAACACACTCTCACAAACACACTCAGAAACACACTCTCAGAAACACACACTCAGAAACACACTCTCAGAAACCACTCAGAAACACACACTCAGAAACACACTCTCACAAACACACTCAGAAACCCTCTCAGAAACACACACTCAGAAACACACTCAGAAACACACTCTCAGAAACACACTCTCACAAACACACTCTCACAAACACACTCTCAGAAACACTCTCAGAAACACACTCAGAAACACACACTCAGAAACACACTCTCACAAACACACTCAGAAACACACTCTCACAAACACACTCAGAAACCCTCTCAGAAACACACACTCAGAAACACACTCAGAAACACACTCTCACAAACACACTCTCAGAAACACACTCTCACAAACACACTCAGAAACACACTCTCACAAACACTCTCAGAAACACACTCTCAGAAACACACTCTCACAAACACTCTCAGAAACACACTCTCAGAAACACACTCAGAAAAACACTCTCAGAAACACACTCTCAGAAACACACTCTGAGAAACACTCTCAGAAACACTCAGAAACACACTCTCAGAAACACACACTCAGAAACACACTCTCACAAACACACTCAGAAACACACTCTCAGAAACACACACTCAGAAACACACTCTCACAAACACACTCTCAGAAACACACTCTCACAAACACACACTCACAAACACACTCTCAGAAACACACACTCACAAACACACTCTCAGAAACACACTCTCACAAACACACACTCACAAACACACTCTCACAAACACACTCAGAAACACACTCTCACAAACACACTCTCACAAACACACTCAGAAACACACTCTCACAAACACACTCAGAAACACACTCTCACAAACACACTCTAATGCTCCCATTAAGTTATAAGAACGTTATTTCTGAACGTTTTCTGAACATTCAAATCATTCAGTTTTTTAAATGCTTTAAAAAATTTTTTTTCTTTTTTATGTTTTCTTTTTTTATTTGAACGTTAAGGGAACATTCCATTGTGTCATTCTTCAAACATTATGCTTTAAGCATTATACTTCTGAATGTTCTCTGAACGTTCTGAAACAAGTAGATTTAACAAACGTTAGATGAACATCCAACTGTACGTTTCATGAACAATGTAGAAATAACGTTTTAGTGCTATCGTTTGGCGAACATTATTTACTCTTTCCTGCCAGCTGTATTTTATTTTTTTTTTTTTTTTTGTGGCCAGCCAACACCAGCATTTTTGATCATTTTCACAAAACTTTTATGGCCTCAAGAATATTTTGTTTTATGAATATCCAGACATGCAGATATTCATATTCATTTCAAAGCAGTATACATTTTCATATCAAAGGGAAAAAAAAGAACCTCTGCTTTTAAACAAACAAATTTATTCTAACTTCATTCTTTCTTTTTTTATCAACACTTCATGTGGGTAAGTTTCATAAAACAGCAACATTTTGGGGGGAAAAAAAGCTGAGAAAATCAGCTTTTGTCAAAGACTTCATCCGGATTCATGTTCAGTTCAATAATCCAAACACAGATGGAGGAGATCGAGTCCATCAACACCTCAAAGCTTCAGTCGTTTCCTCTTCATGGATCAACATTTCATTCAGTAACATTAGACAGTTTTGATTGATATGCGGTTTAATGTTTGATGATCGTGTTATTTTACATGAGCATCAGCAATGCTTCTATCGCTTGTTTCGGCTTCTTCTTCTTGATCAGTAGATTCTGTACTCTTTCAGAAGATGTGTAACAGCGCCCCCTACTGGCTAGAATGTACTCATTCATTATATATTCATGTATATGGGGTATTCATGTTTAGAATCCTGCAGGCTCGGGTAACCCCACTGCTTAAGAAACCCACTCTAAATCCAGCACATCTGGAAAATTACAGACCGGTATCCCTTCTTCCATTCGTCACGAAGACACTTGAACGAGTTGTTTTCAACCAGATCTCTTCCTTTCTTACACAGAACAACCTCCTGGACAACAACCAGTCTGGTTTCAAAAGTGGACACTCAACTGAGACAGCCCTGCTCTCGGTAATTGAAGCTCTGAGACTGGCAAGAGCAGCTTCCAAACCCTCAGTTCTCATCCTGCTGGATCTGCTGCTGCCTTCGACACAGTTAACCACCAGATCCTCCTGTCAATCCTAAAGACGAAGGGCATCTCGGGAACCGCACTCCAATGGTTCAAGTCTTACCTCTCAGGTAGGTCCTTCAAGGTGTCGTGGAGGGGTGTGGTGTCTAACACCCAACATCTAGCTACTGGAGTGCCTCAGGGCTCAGTGCTGGGACCACTTCCCTTCTCCATCTACATGACATCACTAGGATCTGTGATTCAGAAACATGGCTTTTCCTATCACTGCTATTCTGATGACACACAACTCTACCTCTCATTCCAGTCAGAGGATATGACGGTAGCTGATCGTATCTCAGCCTGACAGACATTTCTGGCTGGATGAAGGACCACCACCATCAACTAAACCTTGTGAAGACAGAGTTGCTTGTGGTCCCGGCCAACCCAACACTACACCAAACTTCCCCATACAGCTAGACTCGTCATCCATAACTCCATAAAGGTCAGCCAGGATCCTTGGAGTTGTGATTGATGATCAAATGAACTTCACAGACCACAGTGCTAGAACTGCCCGGTCCTGCAGATTTGCCTTATACAACATCAGGAGGATCAGGCCCTTCCTAGCAGAGCTACACAACTCCTTGTCCAAGCGCTTGTTCTCTCCAGACTGGACTAGTGTAATGCTCTCCTGGCTGGTCTTCCAACTTGCACTGTCAAACCTCTGCAACTGATCCAGATGCTGCAGCTAGAGTGGTCTTTATCGAGCCGAAGAGAGCACACATCACTCCTCTTCTCACAAAATTGCACTGGTTGCCAGTTGCCGCTCGCATCAAATTCAAGTCACTGACATTTGCCTACAGAACAACCACTAGCTCTGCTCCCTTTTACCTAAACTCATTACTCCAGACTTATGTGCCATCCAGAAAGTTGCGCTCTGCAAGTGAACGCCGTCTTGTGGTGCATCATCTCAAAGAGGCACTACATCTCTTTCTGGGACTTTTTCCTGGTCTGTTCCCTGCTGGAGGAATGGTCTGCCTAACTCAACCAGAGTCCAGACCCCTGGGAAGGGTCAAAGCACTTGCATATTGTTGTTCTATTGTTAGTTTAACTGCTTCTGTTGTTCTCATATGTAAGTCGCTTTGGGTTAAAGCGTCTGCTAAATGAATAAATGTAAATGTACTGTATTAATGGCAAGGACAGAGTTAAAGACTTTGAACAAATGTTCTATTTAACGTTACAGGAAGAACTTTTGTTCATAACTTTGAGAAAACCTTGCCAGAATGTTACCTGTTAGCTGGGACAGTAGCATCTGAAATAAACTGATCCTCGTACCTCATTTCAGGCGAGTTTAATGTCAGTGTGTGACTGAAGAGTGAAATCTGTAGCAGCGCGGCATCATCATTCAGTCAGACATATCAGAGCTAATTCTGTCTCGCTTCAGTCTGTCTCTCTCATGCTGACGAACAGGTTGAATAGATGAAAACCTCTCGAGGCCAATTTACTCTTTGCTCTGGAAGGTAAGACATGTGTCTCTCTCTCTTTAACTGCACTCAGGAGAGTGCGACGCATGTCTCTCTACAGGGAGGGAATCTGACATCTGTGGAAACATTCTAGCACTGATTCTGGATCAGCGGGAGGCTGCGCTCGTGCTGCCATCAACACTCATTGTTAAAGAAGAAGAACATACTGCACACATATTATATATATATATATATATATATATATATATATATATATATATATATATATATATATATATATATATAAATATATGTGTGTGTGTATATATAGTATAAATCAGTGCTCCTCTAATGCTTTTGCTTCAAAACACAGATTTCATATTGAACAGTAGTGGCCCAACACCAAAAATGTTCATTTGTTTTTCTGTTTCAAATGCCTCTGATATATAGATATGTGTTTTATTCTTCTACCTTTGTCTCTGACCTCATCTTTCAATGTTAAACTATCAAATCCCATCATAGCTATATTAATTAATATATTTAAACTGATGATAATTTAAGCAACAAAGTAAATAAATAAACACAATTTCAATATTTGTTGTGTAACATTGATTTATAAATATTGTAGCATCAATTTCATCACGATCAACAGTTTTTCCTTCTAAAATAATGTATGTATCGTTTTTATTGTGCATCATCTTTAATCATGCTATTATTTTTTCAAAAAATGCAAAAAAACTGACAATATTATTGTGTAGATTTAGGATATCTAAAAAGCGAAAAGGATTAATATACATTGTAGCATCCTTGCCATCAACCGTTTTTCCATTACATTTTTTTTTCAAAGTTAGAAATGTGATGACAGTAACATTAACAGTAACAGTAGCTGTAGCAGTAGCATTAACAGTAACAGTAGCAGTAATAGGAGCAGTAACAGTAACGGTAACAGTAGCAGTAACAGGAGCAGTAACAGTAACGGTAACAGTAGCAGTAACAGGAGCAAGAGCAGTAACAGTAACGTAACAGTAGCAGTAACAGGAGTAGTAACAGTAACGGTAACAGTAGCAGTAACAGGAGCAGTAACAGTAAAAGTAGCAGTAACAGCAACAGTAATGTTAACAGGAGCAGTAACAGTAGCTGTAGCAGTAACAGGAGCAGTAACAGTAGCAGTAACAGTAACAGTAACAGTAACATTAACAGTAACAGTAGCAGAAACAGGAGCAGTAACAGTAACGGTAACAGTAGCAGTAGCAGTAACAGGGGCAGTAACAGTAACAGTAACAGGAGCAGTAACAGGAGTAGTAACAGTAACAGCAACAGTAACGTTAACAGGAGCAGTAACAGTAGCTGTAGCAGTAACAGGAGCAGTAACAGGAGAAGTAACAGTAACAGTAGCAGTAACAGTAGCAATAACAGTAGCAGTAACAGTAACAGTAACAATAACGTTAACAGTAACAGTAGCAGTAACAGGAGCAGTAACAGTAACAGTAGCAGTAATAGGAGCAGTAGCAGTAAGAGTAACAGTAACAGGAGCAGTAACAGTAACAGTAACAGTAACGTTAACAGGAGCAGTAACAGTAGCAGTAATAGGAGCAGTAGCAGTAAGAGTAACAGTAACAGTAACAGGAGCAGTAACAGTAACAGTAACAGTAACGTTAACAGGAGCAGTAACAGGAGCAGTAACGTAACAGTAGCAGTAACAGTAGCAGTAACAGGAGCAGTAACAGTAACGGTAAGAGTAGCAGTAACAGTAGCAGTAACAGGAGCAGTAACAGTAACAGTAACGGTAAAAGTAGCAGTAACAGTAACAGTAACAGTAACAGTAGCAGTAGCAGTAGCAGTAACAGGAGCAGTAACAGTAGCAGTAACAGTAGCAGTAACAGGAGCAGTAACAGTAACAGTAACAGTAGCAGTAGCAGTAACAGGAGCAGTAACAGGAGCAGTAACAGTAACAGTAACGGTAACGGTAACAGTAACAGGAGCAGTAACAGTAACAGTAACAGTAGCAGTAGCAGTAACAGGAGCAGTAACAGGAGCAGTAACAGTAACAGTAACGGTAACAGTAACAGTAACAGGAGCAGTAACAGTAACAGTAACAGTAGCAATAACAGTAGCAGTAACAGGAGCAGTAACAGTGGCAGTAGCAGTAACAGGAGCAGTAACAGTAGCAGTAACAGTAGCAGTAACAGTAACAGGAGCAGTAACAGTAGCAGTAGCAATAACAGGAGCAGTAACAGTAGCAGTAGCAGTAGCAGTAATAGTAACAGTAACAGTAGCAGTAACAGTAGCAGTAACAGTAACAGTAGCAGTAACAGGAGCAGTAACAGTAACGGTAACAGTAGCAGTAACAGGAGCAGTAACAGTAACAGTAACAGTAGCAATAACAGTAACAGTAGCAGTAGCAGTAAGAGTAGCAGAGACAGTAGCAGTGACAGTAACAGTAACAGTAGCAGTAACAGGAGCAATAACAGTAGCAGTAACAGTAGCAGTAACAAGAGCAGTAACAGTGGCAGTAGCAGTAACAGTAGCAGTAACAGTAGCAGTAACAGTAACAGGAGCAGTAACAGTAGCAGTAGCAATAACAGGAGCAGTAACAGTAGCAGTAGCAGTAGCAGTAATAGTAACAGTAACAGTAACAGTAGCAGTAACAGTAACAGTAACAGTAACAGTAGCAGTAACAGGAGCAGTAACAGTAACGGTAACAGTAGCAGTAACAGGAGCAGTAACAGTAACAGTAACAGTAGCAATAACAGTAACAGTAGCAGTAGCAGTAAGAGTAGCAGAGACAGTAGCAGTGACAGTAACAGTAACAGTAGCAGTAACAGGAGCAGTAACAGTAACGGTAACAGGAGCAGTAACAGTAACAGTAGCAATAACAGTAACAGTAGCAGTAAGAGTAGCAGAGACAGTAGCAGTGACAGTAACAGTAACAGTAGCAGTAACAGGAGCAGTAACAGTAACGGTAACAGTAGCAGTAACAGGAGCAGTAAAAGTAACAGTAACAGTAGCAGTAACAGGAGCAGTGACAGGAGTAGTAACAGTAACAGGAGCAGTAACAGCAACAGTAACGTTAACAGGAGCAGTAACAGGAGCAGTAACAGTAACAGTAACGTTAACAGTAGCAATAACAGTAGCAGTAACAGTAACAGTAACAATAACGTTAACAGTAACAGTAGCAGTAACAGGAGCAGTAACAGCAACAGTAATGTTAACAGTAGCAATAACAGAAGCAGTAACAGTAACAATAACGTTAACAGTAACAGTAGCAGTAACAGGAGCAGTAACAGTAACAGTAGCAGTAATAGGAGCAGTAGCAGTAAGAGTAACAGTAACAGTAACAGGAGCAGTAACAGTAACAGTAACGTTAACAGTAGCAATAACAGTAGCAGTAACAATAACGTTAACAGTAACAGTAGCAGTAACAGGAGCAGTAACAGCAACAGTAATGTTAACAGTAGCAATAACAGTAGCAGTAACAGTAACAGTAACAGTAACAATAACGTTAACAGTAACAGTAGCAGTAACAGGAGCAGTAACAGCAACAGTAATGTTAACAGTAGCAATAACAGAAGCATTAACAGTAACAATAACGTTAACAGTAACAGTAGCAGTAACAGGAGCAGTAACAGTAACAGTAGCAGTAATAGGAGCAGTAGCAGTAAGAGTAACAGTAACAGTAACAGGAGCAGTAACAGTAACAGTAACGTTAACAGTAGCAATAACAGTAGCAGTAACAATAACGTTAACAGTAACAGTAGCAGTAACAGGAGCAGTAACAGCAACAGTAATGTTAACAGTAGCAATAACAGAAGCAGTAACAGTAACAATAACGTTAACAGTAGCAGTAACAGGAGCAGTAACAGTAACAGTAGCAGTAATAGGAGCAGTAGCAGTAAGAGTAACAGTAACAGGAGCAGTAACAGTAACGTTAACAGGAGCAGTAACAGTAGCTGTAGCAGTAACAGGAGCAGTAACAGTAACGGTAACAGTAGCAGTAACAGGAGCAGTAACAGGAGCAGTAGCAGTAACAGGAGCAGTAACGTAACAGTAGCAGTAACAGGAGCAGTAACAGTAGCAGTAACAATAGCAGTAACAGGAGCAGTAACAGTAACGGTAAGAGTAGCAGTAACAGGAGCAGTAACAGTAGCAGTAACAATAGCAGTAACAGTAACGGTAAGAGTAGCAGTAACAGGAGCAGTAACAGTAGCAGTAACAGTAACAGGAGCAGTAACAGTAACGGTAAAAGTAGCAGTAACAGTAACAGTAGCAGTAACAGTAGCAGTAACAGTAACGGTAACAGTAGCAGTAGCAGTAACAGTAGCAGTAACAGGAGCAGTAACAGTAGCAGTAACAGTAACGGTAACAGTAACAGGAGCAGTAACAGTAACAGTAACAGTAGCAATAACAGTAGCAGTAACAGGAGCAGTGACAGGAGCAGTAACAGTAGCAGTAGCAGTAACAGGAGCAGTAACAGTAGCAGTAACAGTAACAGTAACAGGAGCAGTAACAGGAGCAGTAACAGGAGCAGTAACAGTAGCAGTAGCAATAGCAGTAATAGTAACAGTAACAGTAACAGTAGCAGTAACAGGAGCAGTAACAGTAGCAGTAACAGGAGCAGTAACAGTAACGTAACAGTAACAGTAACAGTAGCAGTAACAGGAGCAGTAACAGTAACGGTAACAGTAACAGTAACAGTAGCAATAACAGTAACAGTAGCAGTAGCAGTAAGAGTAGCAGAGACAGTAGCAGTGACAGTAACAGTAACAGTAGCAGTAAAGGCCCTTGCACACTGAGTCCGAAATTCGCGTCCGAAATTTTCGCACGTTAAAAAATAAATACGACCTCACGTTATGTCAATCACGCTTGTGCATTGCCTCCGAAACTTTCGTCCGTCAAAAAAAAAATCGAATCAGGTTCGATTTTCTGCGTTTTTCGCATCGGTAGCAAGCATTTTGAATGGTGTTTTGACAATTCAAAACCACCGAATCACGAAAGCGAAAAAACGCATGCGATAATTTCGGACTCAGTGTGCAAGGGCCTTAAGAGTAGCAGAGACAGTAACAGTAGCAGAAACAGGAAGAGTAACAGTAACATTAGTTGTAACAGTAAGGGTAAGAGTAACAGTAACAGGAAGAGTAACAGTAACAGTAACAGTGACAGTACAGTAACACTAACACTAACAGTAGCCATAACAGGAAGAGTAATAGTAATAGTAACAGTAACAGTAGCAATGACATGAAGAGTAACAGTAACAGTAACAGTGTGTACGAGAAACTTTATCACCAGAACAGAATGAAAATGTAACATCATCTACAGAAGGAACAGAATCTAAACAGTAAATCCAAAAATCAAAACTCAGCAGCTCTCCGCCTAAACGCTGCTCTGTCATAAAAGGCTTTTCATCGATGAATGGGCGGCAGAAAGGTCAATAGTTAATTAAATAATCTATCACCTCCGGACTGAGCCGGGCCTGCTGCCGCTCTCAATCAATGACTGCAGCATTAAAAGGTCAGAATCAGCTTCATTATAAACCACCTGCTCAACCTCTGCAGCCACAGTCAAGAGAACAAACCCTCACTGTCTCAGAGTCTTCTGTTATTATGACTCGGGTGTTTGCTTTGCATTATGGGTCGTGGTGTCCGCTGAATCACTTACACATGAGAATACGGCCATTTTTACCAGTAAAACTTTTCACTGGTGGACTCAAACACTCCGAATGGAGTACAGGTTCAACACTAAGAACACAATACTTATGCAAATGAAATTCACAATAACCACTCTACATTGTTGCAATATTTATGATGTTTCCTTAAATTAGCCATGAGGTAAATACATTTACTTCTCTCCTTTTCATTTAATTATGAGCAAAGGGTCCCGACGTTAGTTTCAGAAATTATAGCTGGAATTATCGGATTTCTTCATGGCGATTACTAATTTGTTTGGGCAGAAAATGAAATTTTGTGAAGGATTTATATGCAAATGTGTAAAGGCTGGAGAAACATGTCAGAGGTTTATTTATTTGCATTTTGCACAGGGACAGGTTTATGATTTGTTTCAGAACTGGACTATATTGGAGCGTACATTAGCAATATAATCATTTTCATTTGCTCGAATTTCCCAGAATGTTCATTATTGCTGGTAAGAAAATACACTGTGTGTGAGTGTGTGTGTGTGTGTGTGTGTGTTTGTAACACACTCCTGAAGTCATTTATGTGAAAAGTATAAAATATTTATTATATGTAATTTAAATTAATCAATAAATCTTATAATAGGTCTCAAAACGTGTGCATATCATCTTGTCGTGATGCGTTTGGTCATGCGTTTGGCGTTTGGTCATGAGAGATGCGAGAACCAATGCCATCCGGCATCAGTGACGTCAAACCTGACACGACACGTCTTCACACAAAACATCATATGAGTTCAGAAGAGTTATAATATAGACAAACATATGATGCTTCTCTGAGTGACAGATCCTGATGCTTTTCAGCACAAGGGTCATTTTTACGTGAACTATTCTGTTATTTATTTCAGAATAAGTATGTTTTTTGTCAGTGTTTTTTTTTTTTGATTGTATTATTTATGTACTATCAAAGTATCTATTCATATATTGAAGTAGCTTTTATTTGATACATTTTGTGTTTTCATTTTAGTCATTTTGTAATTACTTTTAGTTACTGATATTTACTCCAGTTTTGGTTTTTGCAATTTCAGTATTTCAATTTAAACTTATTTTATTTCAGTTAATTGCCAAGGCAACATTTTTAAGTTTTTTTATGTAATAATTGTACTTTATTTTATTCAGGGCTTTTTTCCAATTACCAAAAGATGTTCTTTTATATAGTTTTACTCAACAATAACAGCACAGTTGTGTGTGATAGAGACTCAGGAGGAGCTCATATTCATCCCGCAGAGATTCGCTCTCGAGCCCAGAAACGTCTCGTCTGACCCGGACGCTCTGGAAGAGTAGAGAAACATGCTGAGGTTTTGTTTGCCTCTTTCTGTTTTTACACAAATTTATTCAATCAGTCTTTTGTTGTTAGTGACCCTTGGAATCATTGTGGCGTTCCCTGACAAGCGCTGGAAGAATTCCCTGGATAAACACACCAAACAACTGTTTCTACATCAATACATATCAGCAGACAGTGGAGGAAGCGAGCTCAGTTCCAGTGACTGTAAGAGTTCTGAACAATAGAAGTGGACTGAACCCGACTGTGGATTCTGAAGATGGCCGACTGTTGAATGATGCTCACTGGCACGCTACTGTCAAGTGTCCCTTAGTCGCTGTCAAAATACAGTCCCTCCGCTCCTTCTCTTCTGCCAGCATCCGCGGACACATTTAGACATGCGGCGGGGGGGGAGTCGGCATATTTGATTGGTCATGGCGATTGGACGGTCATTAGCGTAATGGGTTTGTCCTCTGAGCGTCTCCCAGTGTCTCCGTGAGGTGACAGCACTGAAGTCACATTAGCGCTCGCCTCTCAAACGCCTCAGATTGATGCGCTCTGTCTTAGCCGTGTATGAACACTTTGACGAGATAAAAGTTCGTCCCCTCGGAGGCTATAGCACGCCTGTCAATCTGCTGGCATTAGGGCACGACCCGACCCGTCCAACGCACGACACTGGGAAAAGTCTAATCGAAGTAACAGGATAAAACATCCACACAGATTTCACTTTCTCCATCCTCTTAGGTTTATAAAAAAAAAAAGGCTCTCAAAAACAGGAAAGAATAACAAAATCATTTAAAAAAAACGTCTTGATTAGTTCAGTAAACGGTAAAAAATGTCAAGCTAAAACCAACAGAAGTGAGTGTCAGCGCAGTGATTAACTGTGTGCTTGTGATACATTACTTTAGCCAGTTAGTGGCATTTACATATAAAAACAGGCCCATTTCCATTTATATTACAATTTTAAGACTCACCTTAAATCAACAGAAGCCATAAGCTCTCAAAGTCTAAAGCGCTGTGCAGCATGCATGACCAATTAGAAGGGTCACCCGGTGCGGTTGTTGGATGAATAATTTCTGTGTGTGTGTGTGTGTGTGTGTGTGTGTGTGTAGATATATACTGTCTGAAATGCTGATTGTTGCTGATTAGTGAACAGCTGTTACCATGACTACACTCCCACTCCCAGACTCCACCCAAAGCCACACCAACACACCACACTCTACCCAACACCACAACATGGACACAACCCACAACAGACTCCACCCACCAACAAAACCACACCCACACTAGACCCCACCCTATGTCTCACCCACATCTAAGTCACACCCAAAAACTCTACCCAACATCACAACACAGAGATCACCAACAACAGACTCCACCCACAAACAAAATCACACCCTCCCAATTCCACACCCACAAACCACTCCAAGTCACACCCACACCTCTCATCTCATTCTACCCATTACACCTGCAAAACACAAACCACAGCAGACTCCACCCACCAACTAAACCACAGCCACATCACAGACTCCACCCAATGCCACACCCACATCACAGACTCCACCCATCACCACACACACACATCACAGACTCCACCCATCACCATACACACACACATCACAGACTCCACCCATTACCACGCCCGCATCACAGACTCCACCCATCACCACGCCCACATCACAGACTCCACCCATTACACACACACACACACACACACACACACACACACACACACACACACACACACACACACATCACAGACTCCACCCATTACCACGCCCACAGCACAGACTCCACCCATCACCACACACACACACACACACACACACACATCACAGACTCCACCCATCACAGCGCCCACATCACAGACTCCACTCATCACCACACACACACACACACACACACATCACAGACTCCACCCATTACCACGTCCACAGCACAGACTCCACCCATTACCACGCCTGCATCACAGACTCCACCCATCACCATGCCCACATCACAGACTCCACCCATCACCACACACACACACACACATCACAGACTCCACCCGTTACCACGTCCACAGCACAGACTCCACACATTACCACGCCTGCATCACAGACTCCACCCATCACCACACACACACACACACACACAGCACAGACTCCACACATTACCACGCCTGCATCACAGACTCCACCCATCACCACGCCCACATCACAGACTCCACCCATCACCACACACACACGCACACACATCACAGACTCCACCCATCACCACACACACACACACACACACGTCACAGACTCCACCCATTATCACGCCCACAGGACAGACTCCACCCATTACCACGATTTACTAGTTAATGGTTCCATATAAACATAAATATTTTCTCATCCCAGTACAAAGAGGATGATAGAAAAACATGTTTAAAAATCCAATAAACGGTGAGTAATGTCCTTCCATAAAGCCAATGACAAACATTTTCTCTTTCTTTATTTCTTTCTTTGACGCCTACCTATCCAGGCCCTTGGGTTCAGAGAGCAGAGACGGGCATAAATTGAAGGATACGGGAGGTGACAGAAGGTGAAAATGTGTCCTCTGAGGTCGGGCTGCTGGACACAGCGCAGGTGCTTTAATAAAAGAGGATAGAATTTCCATTTGCTCAGGACATTGTTAATGTTCACCTCTTACACACAAGCACCGTGAATGAGTCAAGAGCCGCAGAATGCACTTTATAGACACAAATAAGAGTAAATTGTGAAATGTCACCTTTAAGCCTGCTCATTTTTATTACTGTTACAGGAAATGCCGGTGTTTCAGCCTCCAGAGGACCCTGGGCTCCCGTTCACGACAGAATCTGTCTTTATCGGTTTCCCTGAGTGAGAGAGAGAGGGAGAGATTGATAGCAGATGGTTGTCTCTAAAATAAACCTATCCATTACAGGCATATACGTTTACTGCTGTCTACACGCTCAGCGTAACATCTCTGCACTGCAAACACACCGTCAGAATGTGTCTCTGCAGCCGCTCAGAGCGCCAGTAGAGGTGTCAGACTCTTTATTTTGGCTTTTTCCATTCATATCATGAGGAATCAAATCGTCCTAGCTGAAATTAAAGAGTTCATTGTACTATACTACAACTTGAATTTACTTATCAAAATAAGAAATGAAATAGCCTAACATTTGATGCAGCAATAAAGGTCAATTTAGGATCATAGCAAGGGTGGAAAATAATCATGAAAAATTCATTATGAATGCTTTTGGCACAATGAACCACTCCACAGACTTCACCCACCACCGAAACCACTCCCACATCATGCATCCCCACCCACCACCAAAACACACCCATCACAGACTCCACCCACCACCAAAACCACTCCCACGTCATGCATCCCCACCCACCACTAAACCACGCCCATCACAGACTCCACCCACCACCGAAACCACTCCCACATCATTCACCCCCACCCACCACCAAAACACACCCATCACAGACCCCACCCACCACCGAAACCACTCCCACATCATACATCCCCACCCACCACTAAACCACACCCATCACATACTCCACCCACCACCGAAACCACTCCCACACCATACATCCCCAACCACCACTAAACCACACCCATCACATACTCCACCCACCACTAAACCACGCCCATTACAGACTTCACCCACCACCGAAACCACTCCCACATCATACATCCCTACCCACCACTAAACCACGCCCATCACAGACCTCACCCACCACCAAACCACACCCATCACAGACTCCTCCCACCACCAAAACCACTCCCACATCATACATCCCTACCCACCACTAAACCACGCCCATCACAGACCTCACCCACCACCAAACCACACCCATCACAGACTCCTCCCACCACCAAAACCACTCCCACATCATACATCCCCACCCACCACTAAACCACTCCCACATCATTCATGCCCACCAACCACCATAACACACCCATCACAGACTCCACCCACCACTAAACCACGCCCATCACAGACCCACCCACCACTAAATCACTCCCATCACAGACCCACCCACCACTAAACCACGCCCATCACAGACTCCACCCACCACTAAACCACTCCCATCACATACTCCACCCACCACTAAACCACGCTCATTACAGACTTCACCCACCACCGAAACCACGCCCATCACAGACCCACCCACCACTAAATCACTCCCATCACAGACCCACCCACCACTAAACCACGCCCATCACAGACTCCACCCACCACTAAACCACTCCCATCACATACTCCACCCACCACTAAACCACGCTCATTACAGACTTCACCCACCACCGAAACCACTCCCACATCATTCACCCCCACCTACCACCAAACCACACCCATCACAGACCCCACCCACCACCGAAACCACTCCCACATCATACATCCCTACCCACCACTAAACCACGCCCATCACAGACCTCACCCACCACCAAACCACACCCATCACAGACTCCTCCCACCACCAAAACCACTCCCACATCATACATCCCCACCCACCACTAAACCACTCCCACATCATTCATGCCCACCAACCACCATAAAACACCCATCACAGACTCCACCCACCACTAAACCACGCCCATCACAGACCCACCCACCACTAAACCACTCCCATCACAGACCCACCCACCACTAAACCACTCCCATCACAGACCCACCCACCACTAAACCACGCCCATCACAGACTCCACCCACCACTAAACCACTCCCACATCATACATCCCCACCCACCACCAAAACCACTCCCACATCATTCATCCCCACCCACCACTAAACCACGCCCATCACAGACCCCACCCACCACCATAACACACCCATCACAGACTCCTCCCAGCCCTAAACTACGCCCACACTACAGACTCCACCCACCACTATGGTTTACTACTTAATGGCTCCACATGAAAATGAAAAAAGAAATCACTTAACTAACATTGTGGACATCAACATACGTGGACATCAGGGGGGAAATATGAATAATAATTTTTAAAAAGGCCTGATATGACTGGTTTCAGGTAACCCAGTGGTTACCCAGGTAACCTCTCTGAGGGCTTGTGTTAACCCTGGTTTGTAAATTAGGCTGATTGTCAATTTTAAGACACAGAGAGCAGAATAATGGCGTAACCTGCAGTCATTCTGCTGTGAGCGCTGGCCTGCCTTAAACACACCGATGCAATTTACCCCGAATCACAGAGTCAGTTTAGCACAACAGACAAAGCAAACATTCATATATTCAAATTAGATTTGAAACACTTCACTGGTTCTGGGGAAGTCAGGAGTGTGTTTACCACCTCCGATCCGCGTGTGTGTGTGAGCGCGCGTGTGTCTGATGCCGGTGCAAATTAACTCGGCCCCGTGTTTTCCACTCTCCGTTAATTGTGAGAAATAATACTAGACATTTTTTTGTGTCCGGTGTTGGTGTATTGTATTCTAATAAGTAAAGAGGAACTTGCAGAGAAACAGCTTATTAAGAACAGAGCTGCTAGTTCAGGACAGACACTGATTAAAGGTAATACAGCTAATCCTGAATATATTACATATTTGCATATAAAACGCTATACATCATTTGAATATTAATTGAAATATGGAAATGATGTATATAACTGCGATGATGGAATGTTTAAAATGATAATTAATCCAACACAGGTACATGTCATTTTTAAACATTAAACAGACGCACAGTTATGAAATCGGATCAGATTCATAAAACCAGCACATGTACAAAGGAATCAGATTGTGAAGGAGGTTTTTCATTAGCCGAACTGTTGTAGTTACATGAAAGCCTCAAAGAAATATAACCTAGTAAACCTTTTGGTCTCCACAATGTAGGCAATTAGGAGACAATATTAATACACTATATAACATAAACAAACAATAAGCTTAATGATGGCAGCTTACCTTACACTGTTACTATGGTAACACTGTTTGTCTGCTGTTGTTTTCATCAGTGTTGAGGAGACTGAATGTATTGATGAAGTGCAATATGGAGTCACACACCTATGACAAACGTGTGGCTAATTTGTTTCTGGGATCCTTCGGGGAGAATCGGGGAGAATCGGGAAGCCTCTGAACCCTGGATCCAGATCCGGCCCTTAAAGCGTCTCTCTGGGGCCTGAGCAGGTTTCATTAAACATCACAGGTCACAGTCCATACAGCAATGCAAAAATGAGTTTATTGAGCCGCATTATTTCTGCAGAACTCAGACACAAACATCCAATCAGAAAACACTGCTCCTGTAGGAACGAGGACTGTAGTCACTGGATTTGTGGTATAAGGTTTATTAAATAACCTGTCGTTGCTCACAACTAACGGAAGGTCGGTTTAAATCTAAAAGCCAGTGCTGCGAATCATGAAATCACTTTTGTATTGTTTCCACAAAAAATACTGCAAGATTTTTAATTCTGCTTGTACAAAATGATGAATATATTCACAAAATACTCAGAAAACTGAACAACCAACATGGTGAGATGATAAAGGACAGTGAACTGAACAAAACATTAAATAAACAGAACATAATCAATGAAATGGAGAACAGGTGCAACTCATAATCAAACAATGAAAACCCAAGGAAACTGAGGCCCTGTCCACACAAACACAGGTATCTTCTAAACTAATCTGTTCGACGCAAATGCAGTATCACTGAAACTGAACTTTTATGAAAACTCCTGCCAGGGTGAAGATTTTTAGAAACTCCGGATGCAGTGTTGACCGGAGATCTTGGCTTGTGATGTCGGAACTTTTTCCAGGCTTCTAATTGGTCAACATGGCTTTACGGTTAGGGTGAGTCTCGCAATCACAACATTGTGGAGGCGTTCATGTGCGTTCAATCACAGGCTACTCAAACAAGAAGATCAATGTGCTTCATTTTATGGAGGAATCAACCTATGAATGGCTTATTGACATATAACTGACATTGCATATTAAACTGAGATGCGAGAAAGTATTTTAACATCCAAACAATGACCAACATCTGCTGACTGAACAAGTGAACAAACCGCAGTTCCCTGTGAAGAAGTCAAAGCTCATCTTCGCTTGAACATCATCATAAACTGCCTGTAAATACAGTGAAGAGAGAGCCGACTGAAAACCAACTGATGTGTGTTACGGTCCGTTCTTATTAAACAGGCGAGTGTGTGTTTACTCAAACAGTTCCTTCAATCGAACGCCGCAGAAGCTGTTCTTCCTCCCTGAAGCTGCTCATATGAGACAAATCCTCGGCACTCTTTTGTTTGTGTGTTTTAGAGCAGCAGGTTTAAGAAGAAAAAAACCGTGAAAGCAAAGTGAAGTGCACTATTTCCATCCGACGGAAGGTCTCGGGAGAAACCAGTCCATTTACATGCAGGTTTACAGAGGATTCGTCCAGCGGCCGAACACACACAGCATTAGAACCTCTGCCAACCTGCTTCTAGGTAAGAGAGAACCATAAAACACCAGCCGATAAATAAAACAAAATAAATAAATACAGATATAGCCAAGCCAAAGGGCCAGGTCTGTTGGAGAGTGTGTGTTTCTGTGCTTTCTCAGAGTGAGTCAGTGTGGCTGAACTGAAGCTTACAGTGAATAAGAGCGTCACCGTTACCAGCTTTAAGACTACAGGACCTGATGGAAGACACTGCACGAGGTCACCATTACAGACTGACACCTTTCAGACCTAGAGAAACAAAACATATAAAGCAGATTATAAAATAACATGAAACATGAAATGGTATTTGTAATGCATTCACTTCTGTAAATGTAAAGTTGAGGCTGAATTTGAAATATTATCCCTGCACTGCTCTCACTATTTCTGCCATATTCTGAATATATTGAAATCCTTCTGAATTTATCTAGAATATTCCGAGTGACATAATGATGGGCGGGGCTTGATATTGTCCTGTTTGATTTAGTCCATTTTGATTGGATTGTGAAATGTAGACTGCGATATCATTGGTTCAATTTATTTTTCTCCACCCACAAAACACACGTTAAATACAACCAAAAGCACTGAGGATTGTGAATCATTTATAAAATAAATATTTTAATATCATACCACTTTTTTACAAAATGCATTTTTTTTCATAAAAATATTTAATGAACATTCACCAGTTGATCAGAGGTTGTGTGTATATGTGTGTGTGTGTGTGTGTGTGTGTGTGTGTGTGTGTGTGTGTGCGTGTGTGTGTGTGTGTGTGTGTGTGTGTGTGTGTGTGTGTGCATGTACGTGTGTGTGTGTGTGTGTGTGTGTGTGTGTGTGTGTGTGTGTGTGTGTGTGTGTGTGTGTGTGTGTGTGTGTGTGTGGTCATGTTGGCTGAGCTCCAGCCTCGTTCATCAGGCGGTTTGGAGTCTGTTTGTCTTGTGAGGTCAGAGAGGAGCAGGATGTGTGTGTTATTAATGCTCATGCGTGTGTGTGTGTGTGTGTGTGTGTGTGTGTGTGTGTGTGTTTGCCCTGCAGCTGAGTGTATGCAGGGTTCAGAACAATCACCCATAATCCTTCACTCTCTCCTGCCCTCATGCTCCGAGCGTCTCTCTCTTTATCAGCTCTGATGTAAAACAAACATTACAGCATAAATAACAACTCCATTATAGTGTTTAACAGTCATGATATAAAATAAGTAAATATGATTTTTTTGTTTTTATGATTTTAGTTTTTTTATTGAAATTCATACTTTTATTCATCAGGGACGCATTAAATTGATCAAAAGTGACAGTAAAGACATTTATAATGTTACAAAAGATTCTATTTCAAATAAATGCTGTTCTTTTGAACTTTATATTCATCAAACACTGAAGACTGGAGTAATGATGCTGAAATTCAGCTTTGATCACAGGAATAAATGACACTTTACTGTATATTCACATAGAAAACAGATTATTTACACCGAAATAATATGTCACTGTTTTTACTGTATTTTTGATCAAATTAATGCAGCTTTAATGAGCAGAAGAGACTCTGACCTCAAACGTATGAACAGTGTAAATATAGGCAGTGTGTCAGTGGCCACTTGATATCCAACATGAAGAATATGATGGTGTGTGTGTGTGCGTGTGTGTGCGTGCGTGCGTGCGTGTGTGTGTGTGTGTGTGCGTGTGTGTGCGTGCGTGCGTGTGTGTGTGTGTGTGCGTGCGTGTGTGCGTGCGTGCGTGTGTGCGTGCGTGCGTGCGTGCGTGTGTGTGTGTGTGTGTGTGCGTGCGTGCGTGCGTGTGTGTGTCGTGGACTTACACAGGAGTGTCACTGAAAGGTAAAGGGATACAGGTACATCTTCTTTACCTTATGAATATTAAATAAGTTGTGCACCAATAGTTTAACTTCTTAATAAAGTTACTCTTTTGATAAATAAATATTTCTGTGATGAAGGAGTATGTTTGTTTTCTAGTTAAAATTTATACGATTCTACAAACAAGATAATTTTTCTTGAGAAGCAAAATTGTGTATGATTGTAAGATAAGAGTGGAAAAGTGAAAGATTGGAAGACACTGGAAGACTGATCTCAACACACTGATCTCAACACACGGATCTCAACACACACTGATCTCAACACACACACACACACACACACACACACACACACTGATCTCAACACACACTAATCTCAACACACTGATCTCAACACACTGATCTCAACACACTGATCTCAGCACACACTGATCTCAACACACACTGATCTCAACACACACTGATCTCAACACACACTGATCTCAACACACTGATCTCAGCACACACTGATCAACACACTGATCTCAACACACTGATCTCAACACACTGATCTCAGCACACACTAATCTCAGCACACACTGATCTCAACACACTGATCTCAGCACACACTGATCTCAACACACACTGATCTCAACACACTGATCTCAACACACACTGATCTCAACACACTGATCTCAACACACTGATCTCAACACACTGATCTCAACACACACTGATCTCAACACACTGATCTCAACACACTGATCTCAACACACACTGATCTCAACACACTGATCTCAGCACACACTGATCTCAACACACACTGATCTCAACACACTGATCTCAACACACTGATCTCAACACACTGATCTCAACACACACTGATCTCAACACACTGATCTCAACACACACTGATCTCAACACACACTGATCTCAACACACTGATCTCAACACACTGATCTCAACACACTGATCTCAACACACACTGATCTCAACACACACTGATCTCAACACACACTGATCTCAACACACTGATCTCAACACACACTGATCTCAGCACACACTAATCTCAGCACACACTGATCTCAACACACACTGATCTCAACACACACTGATCTCAACACACACTGATCTCAACACACTGATCTCAACACACTGATCTCAACACACTGATCTCAACACACTGATCTCAACACACACTGATCTCAACACACACTGATCTCAACACACTGATCTCAACACACACTGATCTCAACACACACTGATCTCAACACACTGATCTCAACACACTGATCTCAACACACACTGATCTCAACACACTGATCTCAACACACACTGATCTCAACACACACTGAACTCAGCACACACTGATCTCAACACACTGATCTCAACACACACTGATCTCAACACACACTGATCTCAACACACTGATATCAACACACTGATCTCAACACACACTGATCTCAACACACTGATCTCAACACACACTGATCTCAACACACACTGATTTTAACACTGATCTCAACACACTGATCTCAACACACACTGATCTCAACACACTGATCTCAACACACACTGATCTCAACACACACTGAACTCAGCACACACTGAACTCAACACACACTGATCTCAACACACTGATCTCAACACACACTGATCTCAACACACAGTCCGGGATTCTTCCTTTGATCCGCATCCCTGCTCCCAAAATCTGCCTTGACACACTCATCCCCGCAGTAAACGCCTAAAAGCCTGAGTGCGGGTGAAGAAGGAGAGCAGAAGCTGGTGTGAAAGCAGAAGTGGAGTGTGTGTGTGTGTGTGTGTGTGTGTGTGTGTGTGTGTGTGTGTGTGTGTGTGTGTGTGTGTGTGTGTGTTTGTGTGTGGATGAGGATCCCTGGAGGAGATGCTGTGAAGATCTGCTCACTTCACCTCCATCTGACTCCAGCAGCGGCCTGGTCACTTCACACACACACACACACACACACACACACACACACACACACACACACACACACACACACACACACACACACACACACAGTCCTGAATATCCTTCCAAAAACACACTCTCTGAAAGGTAATGGTGCGAAGGTCTCCGGGGTTCAGGGTGTTGTTGAATGTCTTGCAGGTTAAATGCACTCTTAAATACTCACTTCTCAACCTGAGCAGAGTCCAGAGAGGGTCAGCACACACACACACACACACTCACAGCTCGTGTGTGACGCGTTCGTTGCGTGTTTCATCTCTCGAACCTGAAAGTGTTCTATTAACAGAGCTTTTCACTTCACCGTGAGATGTTGCTTTTCTCAAACAAAACTGGTTAAGTAAAATTACATTTAAATATGCCCAAACTTCTAAAAGTAAAATTATTTTATTATTAAATACCTTTATTTTTATATTTTAAAGAACATTTGTAGAATTTTAGAATTTTGAAAGTGTGAACCACATATTTAAATTCTTGGAATAACGGACGGAACCGTTTCCATAGCAGCAGCACAGTGAACGTCAGATCAACCTTGGTTGCATTAAAACCTGTTTGACGTTCTTTCATCAGTGAAACAACAAAGAAGATGTTTTGCAGAATGTCCGAGCTGATCTTTCCATAGAACAGGAACTGATCATGATACTGTATATACTGTAGTATTTTTGCCTTGTTTCCAGTCCAAATATCAAACAATTCTTAAATCAAGAAGCATTTACTAGAGAAGAAAAATGACAAAGGATGTCAAAATCAAAATGAAGAATTATGAAATCAAAATTAAGTGAGTTTTTTTGCCAGATAACTTTGATTGTTTTAAGCAAAAACGTATGACTCGTCCATATGACTCGTGTGCAGTATTTCATCAAACGATTGCTCTGCGTGAGAAACCGAGCCGAATGCGAGTTGTGTGTAGCAGCGTGGTCTGATGGGAACGTGTTCTTGTGTTTAACTGTTTATCCTAACATCGCCTTCCCACATAAAATCTAGTCAAGTGCATCAGTCCAATCTGGTGACATCTGTCCTCGGCCGTCGGCCCCGGGGCCCCGGTTACTGGCATCAGACCCCCCCCGCACACACACACACACACACACACACACACACACACACAGCTAAATCTGTGCAAACCGCAGGATTTACTACAGCTAAACATTTGGAACAATGCGCATATCATTTAAATGAAACGTGAAATGCTTTTCTTTTTACTTTCATAATCTGACATAGAAATATTTCCTATTTAAACAGGAATTAACATTTCAAAGGCACTCATCCATTTTTAATAGCCGATAGGAGGAATGTTCTCATTCTGGAGAGAATCTGATTGGACGGAAAACTGTGTAGTGCAGGATGAGTCATCAGTCTTTTTGGTGTGTTTTTCCTGGAAGTTTATATACGAAAAAATATAAAAGACTACATTTCAAACGTTTGGGGTCGGTAAGATTTTTTCATGTTTGATATATTTAATGCATCCTTGCTGAATACAAATATTTTATAAATCCTGTTGACCTCCAGCTTTTGAACGGCAGTGTGTGTCTTCTAGGTTTCTCTCGCATGAAAGTGAGGAAATCTTAAACTCGGAGAAGAAACACTAAAGGTCTGCGGTTCTCAGGTTCTCTGACAGGACGATTCCCTCCTTCATTCCCAAGGGAAAGAGCGATGCAGGGAAACTCATGCTCAACCCGTCTACCAATCACACGCGAGGAGAGCGCTGAGGGGGCGGGACCTCGGGATGATTGACAGACTGTAGAAACATGTCAGCCTGAACTGGTCTTGTGTGTTTATTTAGTCTAACTTTTCCAAATCTTTTCTTTTCAATAAAAAAAATCCTTTTTTTTTCCTAAAAATCCATTTTTCCTACACTGAACTGAGATTAAATGGAGACCAAAAGGAGACTTTTGCTGAAGAATAAGCTTTCCTCCTAAGAACAAATATGAATGTTCAATATTCATCACAAACCTGAAAACAAACAATAACATTACAAGCTCCAATCAGATGCTTGAATGCAAAACAACTTTCAGAAGGCCAAGTGAACATGTTTTTTTTTTTATCAGTCCATATCAGTGGGATCATATTTTTCAGATGAACTCACTGTGATTGGTCACTTCCCATGTCAGTCGGATGGTCCAGTATAAGTGGGTGGTTCTTGGCCACAATAAAGTGCAATGTAAAGTTCAAACTTCGAAAATTTGAGAAACAACACACAATCATTTTTTACTCACCCTTCATTTTTTAAGTAAAAAAACTGTGTGAACTGAAATACACTTACAAAGGATTTCACAGATTTCATTCACAACTGGAGGGCAAATTTCCATACCTTCTTTCTGCCGTGCAAGAGCGTGTCAGGTTATATCTCTAAGAGAAAACAGCTTGTTTCATCTGAACACATTTGTCAGTCTTCACTTCAGCAGGTCTCATTTCCATGCCAAGGGTGATAATGAATGTTTTCCTTGCTCTTTCTCATTAAATGCATTACATACATGATGATAATCTCGTGTCGTAAATGCATGCAAATTCAAAGTGTTTCAAAAACAGGTAAATATGATGGTATTCAAATTTCCTTCGGCGGATCCACTCCTGAGAGATCCACATCTGACATGCTAATATTTAAAGATGATTCATTAAGAAGGCGTCTCATTTGTGCATGAAATTATCCAGGACTAATGAGCTGCACGAAGGTTGGAGTGCCTTTTTTTCTCTTTCCTTTTAAAAGACACAAACCCGTAAGCGTTCGTCTTTTGTACCTGCCACAGTTTTATTATTATTCCATTTAAAATGTAGTCCTCTAGCCGTTAAATGTTTGTTTTTGAGGCTCGCTTACATTTTCTGACCGATACTGAATCAACAGCGCTACAGCAAAACAAGTTTTAGTTGAGGGTTTACAGTCTGACTTCTGTGTGATTATAAATAATAAGTGCCACAAAACAAGACAAAGACAATATATAGACAATATGTCTTTCCACAACAGACACGATTCATGAACAAATTACTCTTATGAGCAGGTTCATTGTGATGAATCAAAAGAAGACTCTCTAACTCATGAGTTGGGGGGTTAAATGGGTCTAAATGGATCCCTCATAAGAACATCTAACCGGGATGGTTTACCAGAACCCAGTAAAACTGATCTGGTGCAGCGCTGAGAAGTCGTCACAACCGGTTACGGTTCACACTTGTCAGGAGTAAAGCATAATATACGGTGTCGACTGGATTGTTCTTATCCTCCGAGGAATACGTTGTCATCTTGTGTTCACAAATGAGAGAAAGACAAAAAAGAAATGAGAAGAGGTTTCTGAAAGCGAATAAATTATCACTGTGTGAAGATGATCTGCATTGAGTGTCATTCATTATGTCATCCGTCACAGGTAGCCGTCAAACTAACGAGACGTGCTACGGTTCGCCCTCTCCGAACTGTCACACTGACATTTCATTTGGGAAGTTCTCTGACAGGACGGCTGGTGTGTGTGTGTGTGTGTGGTCAAGCCCCGGTCGGGAAGAACGACCGCAGGGAGCCGATCCCGGTTTACTGAGGCCCAGCGCTGTGCTTGACATGTGTGAACGAGGATCCTGCGGAGAGAACAGAGACAGAAGAGGGGAATTCTCCTAACAAGGTATCTTAGGTATACGTTTACACACTGTCAAAACAATCCCTGTTCACACGGATCCATGAAAACCACTTGAAACGCTGTATTCTGCTGCCAGGCCAGTAGGTGGCGATGTCACTTGGTAAGAAAAACACTGCGCCTATAGACTGAACACGTAATACGCATGTGCACGTGCATTTTCACAAATTCACGTTTTTGTAGTTTACACGGAGACGATAACTGTATCGTTTTCAAAAACTTGCACTTTGAAACACATTTTGCCCCCAAAACACTGTTGTTGTGTAAACGAACAGCCAGAACGCATACAAAGATTTCCGTTTTTAGTCGAAAACGGTGTCGTGTAATCGGCCCCTTATTAAAGTAAATAATTAAAACAAGAGGACTCACTTAAACCTGCAGACTGATCTCAGGTGTTCCCAGTGTAATCAAGCTTATCATCAGAGATCAGAAACAGCTCTAGAGTCAATGCAAAAGTGACCAGACCAGGGTTACTATCGTTAACTAAAACTAAATCCAAACTAAATATATATATATATATATGATTACATCATATAAGGTACATATACATTACATGATCTAGAGACATTTAGTGTCTTCTTAACCGGCTTTAGCTACTTTCCATTGAAGATAGTTTGCGACACTGATCCTGGTCTTTTCAGCATGAATGTGAAACATCTGAGAGCATTCTTCAGTTCAGTCTGTACAGACGCTCGTCTAAAATGACAATAAACATTGGCTTGAAACGTCACGTATGTGCAGAATTAAGTATGTTTTAGAGCAATTGTAACAGGTGAAGATCATATTTCATATAACGACTGGAGCCAAAGAAAGACATTTTAGCCACTGTTAGTCAATCCTGAATGTGAATCAAGAGTCCTTTGCGTCTTTATTGGCACTGTCCACTACAGGGAATATTAACCAGACGCTAATTCAGTCCAAACCAAATGTTTACACTTGCAAGCTCTCCCACGCCAGATATGATATTGATGCAGGATTTGTTCAACCTGCGATCGTTTATCAGGAAGTAGAGCTGGCACAGGGCTAGTGTTGGAGAGGAACAGCGGGGCGAATCGATGGAGTCCAGAGAGGACCCAACACAGGCCTGCGGTCCTTTAATAAGAGCCAGCACTTTCCCAATCAATGCAAACATCCCATACGCTGCCTGATCAATGAGATGTGTTGATGCTTCAGAGCTGTAGGTGAGGCAGAAGCTGAGATGAAACACACACTCCTGATAAACACCACTAAATGTGATGCTTACAGAACTTTTGAGAAGTTCTCAGTTCCATCGAGGCATCAGTTGCTTATGAATCTACGATAAATACAAAGAGACTGTGGTGAGCAGCTCAGGTCATCTGATGAGAAATGTTTGAGCTCATACTGAGCAGTTCACGGTCAACACAATACGTTTCAGATGTATGTATTTCAATTACATATACAATTTCCATCCATTTGGGTTACACACATAAACAAACTAGCAAACTTAATGTGATGCAAATTTGTCAGTCATACGCAAATGAAACAGGTCAGATTTCTGCATTGAAAAACATCGCATTAACACATTACATCACATTACAACACATTACATCTTTTTGAAATTATATTTTCAAAATGCATTCATTTAAATTGCTTGGAATATGTTAATTGTGAAAATTACCGTAAATATAATTTTCAATTATGAAGTATGTGTCACGTTTTGAGTGTGTTTTCATTCATGTTTGTATTTCTGTTCTAGTATTTTGCTGTCAGTCTGTTTATCATGCTTCCTCAGTCCCCTGCCTGTTTGTCTCCTTCAGGTATGTTCAGGTGTGTCTTGTCTATTAACTCGTTAGTCACTGTGTAGTTAGTCCTGTGTTTACCCCAGTTCTTGGTCTGCCGTCGTTACTGTGTTGCATTATGCTTGGTTGTTCTTTTCCTGTTTATTAGTGTTTTGTTTCTTTTATGTTCTTGGAAAATAAAACCTAAGCTGCAGCAAGTAGATCCTCTTTCTCCTCATCTCTGCAACCCAGTTGTGACAGAACGACAGATTTTAAAGATTGGATCTAGCAGGAGTAAAGATGGACTCTGGTGATGGTGTCACCCACACTGTGCCCATCTACGAGGGTTACGCCCTGCCCCATGTCATCCTGACCGAGAGAGGCTATAGCGTGCCAGCCACAGCCATGGATCCTGTGAGAGAAATTCCTGAGACTGTTCCTGTGAGAGAAATTCCTGAGTCTGTTCCTGTGAGAGAAATTCCTGAGTCTGTTCCTGTGAGAGAAATTCCTGAGTCTGTTCCTGAGAGTAATGTTCCTGAGTCCGTTCCAGTGAAACAACTTCCAGAGTCCGTTCCATTGAGAAAAAATCCCACTCCAAGGATTACACCATTGCCAAGTCCAATGATCACAATGCTTCCAGTGAGTGATCTTCCTGAGTCCACTCCAGAGATTGAAATCTCCGAATCCACTCTAGAGAGTGAAATCCTTGAATCCACTCCAGAGATTGAAACCCGATTGAAACCTCCGCTCAGAGATGGCTCCAGCCCCCGACCAGAGTCCAGAGATGGAAATAACAAACACTAAACTTGGTTAAGGTATTTATCTGACAAAATTATTTAGCAGAAAGTCAAATTACAGCTACAGGTTTTATTTTACTGTGCAAAAAAGCAAAAAGCAGGAAAAAGCAAACATTGACTAGAACATAATCAGTTATTAAAATTTGGTTGGTTCTCTCTTGTTCCTGTATGTGTTCATAATTTATTTGTATGACAGTCTGGACAAAAATTATGTTGCACAATTTGTCACGTTTGGTCTGTTTCTGATAGATTTTGAGTTGGTTTGTTTCCTGTGCTGTTTCCTCATTTGCATTTGTTGTCGTGGTTGTTCATGGTTTGATTAAGTTGTAACACCTGTTTGTTGTTTCTTTGACTGGTTTGAGTTTGTATTTTCATTTAGTCTTTATTCAGCTCTCGTCTCTGTATGGAGATTGTTCTCAGCTGTAAAATTCAGTGCTGCTTATTATTTTGTGGAAATGTGCCGTCCTGGACGCTGTAAGGCCCTTTGGTGTCTCAGGTCAGTGGCGTATATGATATTGACGGAGGACAGTGGTGATTAATCAGGTGTATTGATCGACGGCAGAGAGTCGCTCTGATATCTGTGCTCCACTCTTTCAAAACACACCTCCTGAAAACACTGACAATCAATGAGAAACTCAATGAGTTTAAAAGCAAAGGAAGGACAGTGCTTTCTCTACGACTGCTTCCCTCAGTGATTACAAATGTTATCAAGAAAAGACATTCAGTGAGCATGTCGTGGCTGATTCAGAAGAACTCAAACTCCTCAGTCTGACTGGCGGTGTTCAGCGTCAACGAGACATTCGGCAACATCTCACATACGAGACGTTTACCAATCAAACGCACCTTTGTTTTAGGATTTGATTGTCCACTGTGGGAAAACCATAAACAACTAGAAGTTACAACAAACTGAAATTCTGTGCAAAACATATTCTCAAAAGAAGAAGAAAATAAATGTTTGGAATCATGAAAATGTTTCTGAAAGAGTCTCTTCTGCTCATCAACGATGCATTTATTTGATCAAAAATACAGTAAAACAGTGAAATATTATTCCAATGTAAAACAGCTGTTTTCTATGTGAATATATAGTAAAGTGTAATTTATTCCTGTGAACAAAGCTGAATTTTCAGCATCATTACTCCAGTCTTCAGTGTCACATGATCCTTCACAAATCACTCTAATATGATGATTTGATGCTCAAGAAACATTTATGATTATTATCAATGTTGAAAACAGTTGTGCTGCTGCCGATTTCTGTGGAAACTGTCATACACTACAATTTCTTATTTAAAAAAAGAAAGTTTTATTCAGCAAGGACGCATTTAAATAACAATGTTAAATTATAATGTTACAAAATGTTTTTATTTTAACAAGGTTCAGAGGGTGAGGATTTTTACTGTAGACATGGGCAGAATAAATATGTGGTACAAATATTAAGAGTATGTAAGTGTGTTATTCCACAAACACAGAGCTCAGAGATGAAAAAACATACACCTCACTCAAATAAAACCTGCGCTAACACGTGTGAGTGTGTGTGTCCGTGTGTGTGTGTGTGGTCTCTTCATAAGCAGATTATAAACGGTAATCCAGGTATTCGGGCATTTACATAAGTACTCATAAACCTGAGCTAACGCAAAGCTGTTTATCATCATATTTATTTATTTTTCCATCTCATGCATTTCTCCTTCAGGGGACACTGTGAATTAAAGCTCTGTCCTGGTGAAATCACTCTTACTTGCATGTGGCTTTTATCCACAGAAACACATGAAAACTGAAATTTGGCACCAGTGTTTTTGCGTCGCGCAGGCGGTGTGTGTGTAGATAAGACTCCGCGCTCAGTTTAACCAATAGTTCACCCAAAAATAGAAATTCTGTCATCATTTACTCACCATCGTGTCGTTCCAAATCCCTTTCTTCAATTAAAATTTGAAAGCTGAACTTTTGAAGAATATCCTGGTTGATCTTTTCATTGTGCTGAAAGTAACTGAGAACAAAAAACTAAAAAATTCAACACAAATGTGATGTTTATCTAAAGTCATTTTTGCTTATTGGTATGGTTGAACTGGATCATCAAAGGTCAGCAGCAAAGACATTGGTTAATATACTGAGAATAAATACATAAAGTATATTTGTGTCATTTAATATATTTAATTATTGCAGGTTTGCATACTACTGTTTAAAAAAAAAAAAAAATGCAAGTGAGAAGAGCAAATGCCTGATCCCATTTAGTCTAGAACTACAATAATCATCATGTTTACGCAGCGAACACAAAGCCTGTGAACTTCCTCCTGATTTATCTCAATATTGGGACAGGAGAGCTGCCAGTAAATAAATGGGAAAACAAAGAAACTTATTTGAAAAAGTAACTCAGATATTTTGTTGTAAATTTATAAGTAATGCGTTACTTTACTAAATTACGTGCAAAAAAGTAATCTGATCACATTACTTGCGTTACTTGTAATGCGTTACCCCAACACTGTAGAAATATAGTAATTTACTTTTTGAGCCACTTCTATAGGTGTGTTTTCAGACACACTCATTCATTTTCTTCAAAAATTCACCTTTTGCATTTAATGTGGTATATACCAGCTTCTAGTCAATCAGAGAGCTGAATGAAATGCACAGGGTTTGGAGTGATGTCAGGTGTGAGTAAATTATGACAGAATTGTCATTTTTGGGTGAAGGATTTCTTCTGTAATGTTGGCCCTAATTGCTGCTGTCTTTCCTCTTTTAATCAGGAGTTTCCCTCGTTCTTGTTCTCTCTCTCACACACACACACTAACTGTTAGCAAGCTGTGAAGGCTGTTATTGTGGAGGTAAAGCTGCTTCTCCTGAAGGTGTGATCGTCCTCGTCCTGAACACACTCGTCCTGAACACACTCTTCAGCGTTAGATCTCGTCCTGAACACACTCATCCTGAACACACTCTTCAGAGTTAGACCTCGTCCTGAACACACTCTTCAGCTTTAGACCTTGTCCTGAACTCACTCTTCAACTTTAGACCTTGTCCTGAACACACTCATCATGAACACACTCTTCAGAGTTAGACCTCGACCTGAACACACTCTTCAGCTTTAGACCTTGTCCTGAACACACTCGTCCTGAACACACTCTTCAGAGTTAGACCTCATCCTGAACACACTCGTCCTGAACACACTCTTCAGCGTTAGACCTCATCCTGAACACACTCTTCAGCTTTAGACCTTGTCCTGAACACACTCATCCTGAACACACTCTTCAGCGTTAGATCTCGTCCTGAACACACTCGTCCTGAACACACTCTTCAGATTTAGACCTCGTCCTGAACACACTCTTCAGCTTTAGACCTTGTCCTGAACACACTCGTCCTGAACACACTCTTCAGCGTTAGATCTCGTCCTGAACACACTCGTCCTGAACACACTCTTCAGATTTAGACCTCGTCCTGAACACACTCTTCAGCTTTAGACCTTGTCCTGAACACACTCATCCTGAACACATTCGTCCTGAACACACTCTTCAACTTTAGACCTTGTCCTGAACACACTCATCCTTAACACACTCTTCAGAGTTAGACCTCGTCCTGAACACACTCGTCCTGAACACACTCTTCAGAGTTAGACCTCGTCCTGAACACACTCTTCAGCTTAAGACCTTGTCCTGAACACACTCATCCTTAACACACTCTTCAGAGTTAGACCTCGTCCTGAACACACTCTTCAGAGTTAGACCTCGTCCTGAACACACTCGTCCTGAACACATTCGTCCTGAACACACTCTTCAGCTTTAGACCTTGTTCTGGACACACTCATCCTTAACACACTCTTCAGAGTTAGACCTCGTCCTGAACACACTCTTCAGAGTTAGACCTCGTCCTGAACACACTCATCCTGAACACACTCGTCCTGAACACACTCTTCAGAGTTAGACCTCGTCCTGAACACACTCTTCAGAGTTAGACCTCGTCCTGAACACACTCATCCTGAACACACTCGTCCTGAACACACTCTTCAGAGTTAGACCTCGTCCTGAACACACTCGTCCTGAACACATTCGTCCTGAACACACTCGTCCTGAACACACTCGTCCTGAACACACTCGTCCTGAACACACTCGTCCTGAACACATTCGTCCTGAACACACTCTTCAGCTTTAGACCTTGTCCTGAACACACTCATCCTTAACACACTCTTCAGAGTTAGACCTCGTCCTGAACACACTCTTCAGAGTTAGACCTCGTCCTGAACACACTCTTCAGAGTTAGACCTCGTCCTGAACACACTCTTCAGAGTTAGACCTCATCCTGAACACACTCATCCTGAACACACTCGTCCTGAACACACTCTTCAGAGTTAGACCTCGTCCTGAACACACTCTTCAGAGTTAGACCTCGTCCTGAACACACTCATCCTGAACACACTCATCCTGAACATACTCTTCAGAGTTAGACCTCGTCCTGAACACACTCGTCCTGAACACACTCGTCCTGAACACACTCTTCAGAGTTAGACCTCGTCCTGAACACACTCGTCCTGAACACACTCTTCAGAGTTAGACCTCGTCCTGAACACACTCGTCCTGAACACACTCTTCAGAGTTAGACCTCATCCTGAACACACTCGTCCCGAACACACTCTTCAGCGTTAGACCTCGTCCTGAACACACTCTTCCTGAACACACTCTTCAGCGTTAGACCTCGTCCTGGACACACTCTTCAGCTTTAGACCTCGTCCTGAACACACTCGTCCTGAACACACTCTTCAGAGTTAGACCTCATCCTGAACATACTCTTCAGTGTTAAACCTTGTCCTGAACACACTCGTCCTGAACACACTCATCCTGAACACACTCATCCTGAACACACTCGTCCTGAACACACTCGTCCTGAACACACTCGTCCTGAACACACTCTTCAGCGTTAGACCTCGTCCTGAACACACTCGTCCTGAACACACTCTTCAGCGTTAGACCTCGTCCTGAACACGCTCGTCCTGAACACATTCTTCAACGTTAGACCTCGTCCTGAACACACTCGTCCTGAACACACTCTTCAGCGTTAGACCTCGTCCTGAACACTCTTCAGCGTTAGACCTCGTCCTGAACACACTCATCCTGAACACACTCTTCAGCGTTAGACCTCATCCTGAACACACTCGTCCTGAAAACACTCTTCAGCGTTAGACCTCATCCTGAACACACTCGTCCTGAACACACTCTTCAGCGTTAGACCTCGTCCTGAACACGCTCGTCCTGAACACAGTCTTCAACGTTAGACCTCGTCCTGAACACACTCGTCCTGAACACACTCTTCAGCGTTAGACCTCGTCCTGAACACGCTCGTCCTGAACACATTCTTCAACGTTAGACCTCGTCCTGAACACACTCATCCTGAACACACTCTTCAGCGTTAGACCTCATCCTGAACACACTCGTCCTGAACACACTCTTCAGAGTTAGACCTCGTCCTGAACACGCTCGTCCTGAACACAGTCTTCAACGTTAGACCTCGTCCTGAACACACTCGTCCTGAACACACTCTTCAGCGTTAGACCTCGTCCTGAACACGCTCGTCCTGAACACATTCTTCAACGTTAGACCTCGTCCTGAACACACTCATCCTGAACACACTCTTCAGCGTTAGACCTCATCCTGAACACACTCGTCCTGAAAACACTCTTCAGCGTTAGACCTCATCCTGAACACACTCGTCCTGAACACACTCTTCAGAGTTAGACCTCGTCCTGAACACACTCGTCCTGAACACACTCTTCAGCGTTAGACCTCGTCCTGAACACACTCTTCAGAGTTAGACCTCATCCTGAACACACTCATCCTGAACACACTCTTCAGCGTTAGACCTCGTCCTGAACACACTCTTCAGAGTTAGACCTCATCCTGAACACACTCGTCCTGAACACACTCTTCAGAGTTAGACCTCGTCCTGAACACACTCGTCCTGAACACACTCTTCAGCGTTAGACCTCGTCCTGAACACACTCTTCAGAGTTAGACCTCGTCCTGAACACACTCGTCCTGAAAACACTCTTCAGCGTTAGACCTCATCCTGAACACACTCGTCCTGAACACACTCATCCTGAACACACTCATCCTGAACACACTCGTCCTGAACACACTCGTCCTGAACACACACACAGCGTTAGACAACAGAGTTAGACAGAGAGCCCGAGAGAGAAGCCTCACTGTATCCATCTTTATAAATCTCCCTCATCCTCCTTCAGCTGTAGAGTTTTGATTAGACCTGTGGATAGAATCTCCACAAGCGGCAAATCCCAGCGCAGGAATCACACGGCAACGAGACATTGACGGATGTCTCTTTCGGTCGTCGGGAGAGCGGTTGTCGTAGCGGCGCTGACACGCTGTTGCTATGCTACGCTTCTGACACGAGACGCCTGCCACCAGGGAGCATGCTGGGATACGGGGCGGTGATTTACCTATTACACACACTCACACTCACACACACACACACACACACACACGACAGCATTGAGCCTTCTGCGACATTAAGAATTGAATTAAGAATGCCTGGATTTCAATTGAGGTTGCAAACAGGATGCAGAATTGTAATTTAAAAAGCAAATTTAAATAAGCAGAATTCAAATGGATTGAAATTCAAAGAAACATCTACAATTGATGTTTATAATAATTTAATTTGTAGCATGCATTTCTGGGCATTTCAAGATACACAGAGAATCTGCTAAATTAATAAATGCAAATGCAAATTTATGTAGATTTCATCCTATTTAATAAACTTTCATTTTATGGAATTCTTTCCCACAATGTCTTCAAATGGTGCGTTCAAGTCACATTCATAAATTGGATAAAAACAAAAAAGCATGAAAAAACATCTGATACACATTCATTATTGATCATTTTGTAGAAGTAGAGTTTTAAAAAATCTTGCTGTATTTTGTTTAAATTAAGCTCGAATCACAGATCATATTTATGAGTTAAAGGCACAAGAAAGCCACCACAAAGTCATTTGTCAAAATTAATTACGATATTTCATTTACAATTAAACTTCCTACTTTGCATGTACTGTACCTACTACAATAATACTGTTGTAATATTGTAATATTGCAGCTTCATAAAAAAATTAAGCAAAAACATTCTTTATTTATCATTTTGTAGAAGTAGCAATACTAATCTTGCTGTATTTTTTATTTATTTTTTGTAGTGGAGGGACAACACCATCTTTTTCTGATTAGAGTGATTTGAACAATTATTATTTCCCAAATCATATCATAAAGAACTTGCCAGGAGAACTTCTAACCCTAACCCTCACATAAACAACAAGCAATGAAGCAGCTTACAATATAGAAACCTAAAAAAAATATATATATATATATATGTTTCTGTTTCTAAACACTCACTCACACACACACACACACACACACACACCTCCTGTAACTCGGGCTGGTGTCAGACAGTAATGCGAGTGTGTGTAACGCTGAGCGTGTGAAGGCAGATTAAGCAGAAGAGCTTTATAAAGGGCTATAAAGTGGCAGGTAGGCTTGTAGCTCCGCCTCTGAAACGACATTAATCAGCACTGAAGAGGTTCAGCCAGGTAACAGCTGTTTTTAGACCTGAGAAAATACAACATTAATCCCCAAGACGACTTCACACACCATAATAATCACATTTGCGAGTTCTTACAATCAAGTGTGCAGTAAAGAACATGCGAGACACACTCCAGCTCGTGCACTTTCTCTCCCGCTCTGCTATTGAGCCGCTTTCCTTCACAGATTATACTCATTATAAACCTGTAGATGCAATCTCTCTCTCACAAAACCTCTTCCTAAAGGTAGTCATCATCATCCTGCCAAACAAACCTTCTTCCAGTAATGTTAATAGAACGTTTGTTCAAAGTTATCTGGTCTTTAATAATGTACATAGTTCATGAAACATTTTAGTTGGATGTTAGTCTAATGTTTTTTAAATGTTACTATTTGCTACTTTTATTTTTTCTAGATGGTTCAGAGAACATTTAAAAGTACCTCATAATACTAAAATGGTACAGCAAGTATCAAGTATAGATGAAACATCCCTAATGGTTTCTCTAACGTTAGGGTTTTTAAAACATTGAATGTTTTTTATTTCTTCAAAAATGGACTTTTGAACATTCTGAGAACATTCAGAAATAATGTTTTGATAACTTAATGAGAATGACTGTTTTGGCAGTGCATGCACATTAACTGGACCAGCCACAGTATTCAGTGTGATTTGAGGAGAGTTTATAATACAATTTATGTCAGATTTCATCCAAAACATAATCTTGACTAACGCTTTTGGTATCATACCTCAGTCAAGTACATGTACCAGCACAGAAACTGCAGCCTATAGGCATCACAAGACGGCTACTGAGTGAACTTGCCTTATAGGGACCTCAGCATCACGTCTTCAGTTTAGCAGATTGTAAAGGCCAAACTCTACTGGAGTTAGTGCACTTCATTCAGACTGTTCCACTCTCGACCCCTTGTTAGGATGCTAGAAGGCTGCTGTCTATCTAGGCTGTAGGAGATCGTTAGGTTTGGGAACAGAGCTTCTCTTTCATGTAATCTGCACTTACTGTGGTATAAAAGTAATTCTGCTCTTAAACTAATATGCCGCCCGTTTAAAAGGACTCTTTAATCCGTTGCTGAAGCGGTTTTTCTCCATGCCTCTCAACATACCTTCAGAGAGCTTTGATATTGAGGTCAACACACTGGCACGATAATTAACACACACACACAAATCCCCTTCAGGCGCAGTTTCTCTTTCCGTTCAATCAGATAATGTGAACATTTAAATGTACTTCCTTTCTGAGGTAAAATCGATTAACTGCTCTAATTTTTTTTTTCTTCTAATTTTAGCCTTTCAGTCACATTTGTGCAGTTTAGAAATGAAACAACTATTTTCATAGTGATGTTAGATTCGCGAACTAATGGCTCATTTGACCAGATTCTTTTAAATGAATCTGACAAATAGGTTCGCAGAGTGAATCGCGAATCTGATTCAACACGGAGTGAGTTTCTACCGAGGAATAAACAGGATTTAAAACACTCTCCATGTAAGTTTTAATGGCTATAAATCCAGTTTGCTTTGAACGTTGTGAAAAGTTGATGAATCATATTTGAGATACGATCAAGTCTCCCGCGTTTCTTGGAGAACCACGTGTGTAATGTTTAGCAGATATGCATTCAGTATCAGTTTAAAAATATGTCATATGTGTAATATATATTGCAACGAGCTGTGAATAAATAATGACCAGGTGCGCCATGAACATTTAATATAATCTGCAAAACCAGTTTAAGGTTAATGTTCATTTCTGAATGATAAACACAAATAGCCAGGCTTGTAGATCAAGTGAATCATTAACAATAGCACAATGAAACAAGTAGACACAGTTGTTAAGGTGTTTTCAGTGTTATGTTGTTGCTAGGGGGTTGCTAAGGTGTTTTTAGCTTTGCTTGTTTTTTAGTGCATTTTATTCTGAATAGAGGCATTTAGAGAGTTCTGGGTGGTTGCCAAGGTGTAGCTATATCCTATAGTGATGCAAGTCCTCAAACATGGGAAAATCTGATTCAGGTTTTGTTTCTGTTGATCTCACGGCTGAACAGAAAGGCAGATGTCAAGCAGATTTATGGGTGAAGAATGTGAACAAAAGGAAAGTGTCTGATAATGGGTCTGTGAGAGCTCTGATGTGTGTCCAGTGCTCTACCGCTGTGCTTTATCTGGATCTGACTCACTTCTGCCGTAAGCGCTCCACATCAGAGCTTAATCTACCAAATTTTCCTGTTACACAAATTATCCGGCAACAAACAGATATAGGCTACTCTAATATCAAGGAAAAAAAAGAAAGAAATAAGCCTCATGCCACGACAGATAAATCAGAGACTGAGGGAGATTTAAACCTCTCTCTGACTGAAATGACTAAAGCAGAAACACGAGTCGCTCTTCAGGATTATATTAGGGATTATTGAGAGTCCGGCAGATAGTATGATTTCTCCTGCATCCCAGTTTAGGATCGCTGGCTCTGTTGGATACACAACCAAAACTGAGGGAGGAAAGCTTGTTTACTGCACTGTATGTGTGTGTGTGTGTGTGTGTGCGTTTGGTTTATATTACATTGTGGGAACCAGCCAGCGGTCCCCATGAGGGAAATGGGTTAATAAACATACTAAATTATATATTTTTGAAAATGTAAAAATGCAGAAAGTTTTCTGTGATGGGGAGGTTTAGGGGTAGGGTTAGTGTAAGGAGATATAATATACAGTTTGTACAGTATAAAAGTCTATGGAGAGTCCCCACAAAGATAGTGAACCAGACATGTGTGTGTGTGTGTGTGTGAGAGAGAGATGTTTTCTAGTTCAGGGTACTTATCCACTTCCAAGTTTTCTCTCTGAAATGTCACTTTGGATCTCTGTCATTCCAGTATAAGTGACTGGACGACAGGTGTAATAACTTTGCTAAATTTACAACGTTAATAACTTTGGAGACGTCTCATCGGAGTCTCTGAAAAGGTCCATACAATTAAACATTGCAAGTTTAATCCATCAGAATGCATGGCCACTTTTGAATTGTCATCATTGGAGGAAGATGCTCTTTGCGGTCAAGCGGTGTTGTTATGTCGTACCTGTAGGCTTTCACTAACCCAAGTCGGTCTGAGAACAGCAGAACCTGTTCGCTATCTGACTCATTATAAACCTCCAGACCGGGCGACTGCTGTGCATGCTGGGTATTCACAGGAAAGCTGGTTTATCGTACAGATTAAACATCACCTGCTACGACGCATATTAAATTAATAATTCAGGGCTTTCATATTAGTTCGCACCTTAGCCAAGATAACGTTAAATTATTCATGAAAATGATATGAAATAAACAAAGCATTTGTCATATTTATATAAGGTGTAATGTTGTGGCGCTGTGGGGAAAGTGTCCGTAATGAGCGGCGCAGACAGCGAAGGTCTCGGATCTGTTTCACAGGTTACGACGAACACACAAACGAGATCTGCAGAGACTTGCGTTTTTCCTCCGTAATGAAAACTGGCTGAAATATCGTCAGCGATCCCACAGCTCACCTCAAACACACTCCTGTACAAACGCGTGCAAACAAACGTCTCCTGCGCAAAACAGATCAAGAAAACATACAATTATCTGCAAAAACTGGAACAGATTTTTATTAAATTAACCTTATTAGTGCATTACGGTGAGCAAATGCCAAAAAGGGCCCTGCTCATTTGCATTAAGATAGATTTTTCAGGTTGGCTGCACGATTTAATTAAAGAAAAGATTAAGAGTCATTAGAGGAGCTGCTGTACCTTGCCGAGCAGAGCTCTCGAATGACTCAGGTTTACACACACACAGATGGTGATCCGGGAACTGCTGAACGGCTCCAGCAGAATGAGAATGATCCTATTAGATCGAACGAGGAGGAGGCTGACTGACTCTAAGCCTGCGTACACGTTTCCTTTGCTCGTTCTCTCGCTCACACATGCACTCGGTGGGACTTCAGGTCCAGGATTTGGACAAACGCTTCTGGCTCATCGTGTGTGTGTGTGTGTGTGTATAGAGCTGTGAGAATCCTGAGCAGTGATCTCGATCCGGAGAGTTTGTCTGTTCTAGAGCATCTGTGGTGGTGTTATCTGGAAATGATTATGAACGGTTAGTCGACTGTAAAGATGTTGGTTAATGAATGGCATTCTAGAGTCAGGGATCAGCAAGTAGGGTTACAACAAAAGAAGGATACATTTTAGTTTAATGTTAGGCTTTAGTTACAAAATACTTTGTTCACTAAAATTTTTATTTTTTTAATTTACTAAAATAACATTTGCTACGAATAATATATACGGCTTATTATGTCTCCATAATTAACTCCATAAACGCACTTTTTGCTGAAAAACAATGGCATTCGCACACCATTACTGATTGGTGTGTAGTTTTAAGTTCACACGGCATACAAATGCATTAGATCAGTGAATGTAAAACTCTCCACACTGACCCGAGGTCAGCGGTCAGATTTAATGTTAAATATAGGGATGCACGATATATATCGGCCACCATATCATTTTTAATGTTACCGTTATCGACCCGATAAGAAAATATGGCCGGATTATGAGACACTTCAAAATCATTTTGAATTACTTGAATTATGATTGGAATCACTTCAAAAAAGGAAAATAAAGTTATGTGCTGTCATATAGGCTACATGAAATTATAAGGAGAACATTTAATTGTGTGCTGGGAACATGGCTTTTAATGGTGAAACATATTCTAATCGGGATCTCAAAAATGATATAAAAATTTGGATTTAGATTAATTGGCCAATATGTCGGTTATCAGCTTTCAAATGTAAAGAATTATCGGTTATCGGCATCAGCCAAAACTTTCATATCGGTGCATCCCTAGTTAAATGATTAGTGTTGGAGATGCAGATGTTTTGCTGAAATGCATAAATGATATTTTATTTAATGAGGATAAAGCAGATATTTTGATTCTAGGCCCAGTTAGGTCCACCCTCAACCAGTGTACGCAAACAAATTAAAAAGCTTGGCGTGATCTTTGACCCTTCACCATTTTTTGATAAACAAGTTATTGCTGTTATTAAAGGAACCTTTTTTTCCATTTGAGATCTATTGCAGAGTTGAAGCATCTTCTTTCATGCAAAGATTTGGAGTGAGTGATTCACGCACCTGTCACATCATGATGAGATTATTGCTCTGGTCTCCTGCAATCTTCATTATCCCTAGACTGATGCAAGACTGTAACTGGGTCTAAAAAGAGGGAGCATATTTCCCCTGTTCTAGCATCCCTCCACAGCTTCCCGTTAAATTCAGGGTTGCTTTTATATAATGCTCGTTTTATATAAGGCATTGTCTGGCCGTGCACCAAAATATAGCCAAATATACTGTCCTGCTATAGCACTGAGATCTTCTGAATATACAGTATATATAAATCAAAGGGTTATAGGGCCTTTTCCATGGCTTTGGAACAGTCTTCTATCACAGTGGTTCCCAATTCCAGTCCTCGTGACCCACTGCTCTGCACATTTTGTAGGTCTCTCTTATCTGACACACTCAGTTCAGTTTATGGAGTCTCTCCTAATGAGCTGATGATCTGGTTCAGGTGTGTTAAATAAGGGAGACATACAAAATGTGCAGAGCAGTGGGTCACGAGGACTGGAATTGGGAACCACTGTTCTATCATGTGGGGGATGCTCCTTCATTTTTATAACTACTCTTAAATCTTAGCTTTTGGAAACTTGTAATTGTTGCTTGTGCATACTGTTTCAGCACTTTGGATCACTTTTGATGGATGGCGAGCGTTCTGGATCACACTGTTAACGAGCGAGTTTTAGGGTACAGAAGTGTTGATGAATGAATGGTGTTCAAGAGCAAAGACACGTCAGCTGATGGATACTTAGTTCCCTAGAGTTTGTGTCTGTACAAATAAATCCAACTGAATGGAATTGAAGAGGGTTTCTTGATAAGCGGTAAGTATTCTAGAGCACAGATGCATTGATGGATGAATGGCTCGTTTGCTAGAATGCAGTGCTGTTGGTCCTTCAATGCGACGACTTCAATCACGCGTTTGTTGAAGAGCAGAATTTTATTCCAATGCCTGAATATAATGTAGAGCTCCAGCAGCAGAACGGAGCGAAGAAAGAGGTTTTATGGTGACAGGTGGGAGAGAGGGATAAAAAAAGATGTGGAGAGGTGAAGAAAAGAAAGACACGCTCCCCTATCACCCCTTCAGCTTCAGAAATTACATATGCAAATCGCACGAGGAGGAATTCTGTAAAAGTGCAAGAGCGAGCGAGCTGTGATCCGGGACATAATCCGTCTGCTCCGGCCCGTGCGAGTGAAGAGCAGGAACTGGGGCATAAAGGAGGCATCCATGTGAATCAGCTGCTCCGGGATCAGTGTGTTCACCTCGACGGGTCGCTCTCCCTGCCGGCAGCTGCTCCAGGATCAGTGTGTGTGTGTGTGTGTGTGTGAGGCAGTAATGAGCGCGCTGTAATCAGCCAGCATTGAGCAGGCGGCAGGTGTTTGGCAGGTGTGCTCAGACAGATGTGTGATGCTGGCAAGCTTAACGCCGTACAGGTGTGAAGAGCAGTCTACTCCCTAATTAGTGATTTAAATGCTTAATTTCTGTGTTTCAATATTGATTGCTACCTTTCTGCTCTCCTCTCTCTCTCCTGCTGGCTGCCAGAGCGGCTTTTTCATGCGGAGCCAGGGTTGTTTCTTTTGTGCTGTTTTACCTTCAGTCCAGAGACGTTCTGCTGAAGATGACAGATCCAGCTGTCTTGTTATTTTAGGAGCGTTCTGGTTCGGAAGCACTGAGGAAAGCAGTCCAAAAGTGTGTTGGATTGCTTCATGTATGTTGACGGGAGATTTATTTGGGGATGAACCGAACAATAAGCCTTATCCTCGTGGTCAGGACGCTCTTAAAATAAAAGTTCTTTATTGGCATCAATGGCTCATGAAGAACCTTTAACATCCATGGAATATTTCCAAGGTTCTTCCCATACACAAAATAAATATATTTTCAGGATATATTTTGGAATATATGCAAATATTTGAAATTGGCCCAATAAATATATTTCATACTTATATTTCATATATTTTTGTTATATTTCAGAATATATTTCAATGTATTTTTTTCTGTATGGGTCCCCAAAAGTGTCAAAAATATATGTGGCATATATTCCAAATACATTGAAATATATTCTGAAATATAACAAAAATATATGAAATATAAGTATGAAATATATTTATTGGGCCAATTTCAAATATTTGCATATATTCCAAAATATATCCTGAAAATATATTTCAAATATATTTCTTTTGTGTATGGGTTTATAGTGGAAAAAGGTTCTTCACACAAATGAAAAATTATCTTTGAAGAACCAAAAATGATTCCTCTATGTGAAAACACCCTTTTACAACCTTTCTAGTGGTTAAAACATCTACCTTTGCCTATATTTTGTTATATTACACTATATAGCTATATACACTATATTCAATTCAGTTTGATTCACATTTATTTGTATAGCCCTTTTCACAATACATATCGTTTTACAGAAATGTATGTGTACATTACAATTTTGAATGATCTGTTATCAGAGGTGACTGTGTCCAAGTTATGTATTTCAGAAATGTACATACACAAATCACAGTTAGCAAGCAATGTATTAATTTAAAGCAGAACACAATGAACTCATTGAAGTAATGAATGTATGTTTGTTAAATGATTATGACATATAGAAAATGGTAGATTCAGAGCTTGCTTCATCTGAAGTCTTCATAATAGTCTAGATCCAAACTGGAGCTGACAAACTCTCTAGTTACCTCAGGATGGGCGTCCCGAGATAAAACAGAGAAGCAAATGGAAAATAATTAGCATAGCTGCTGTTCATAACATTAAGCAAGGATAATTATGTGCATTTGATCTGATATAACAAGGTAATGAGATGCATTATAAGAATGCTAGGATAAAGAGATGCGTCTTTAATCTAGATTTGAACTGGGAGAGCGAGTCTGAGACCCGGACATTATCAGGAAGGCTATTCCAGAGTTTAGGAGCCAAATGTGGAAACGCTCTCCCTCCTTTAGTGGACTTAGATATTCTAGGTAATACCAGAAGACCAGAGTTTAGTGACCCTAAAGAGCGTGATGGATTGTAAGGCGATAGAAGATTAGTTAAATACACTGGAGCTAAACTGTTTAGGGCCTTATAGGTCAGTAGCAATACTTCATAAATGATACAGAACTTAATAGGTAACCAGTGTAGAGATGAAACAATTGGTGTTATATGATCATTTTTTCTTGACCTAGTAAGAACTCTAGTAGCTGCATTTTGGACTCACTGTAGCGGATGCAGGACAACCAGCTAGTAATGTATTACAGTAATCTAGTCTAGAGGTCATGAAAGCATGAACTAGCTTTTCTGCATCAGAAACAGATAGCATGTGCCGGAGCTTAGCGATGTTTCTGAGGTGGGAAAAGGCTGTCTTTGTAACACATGAAATATGATTTTTGAAACACAAGTTGTTGTCTAATATAACGCCCAGGTCTTTAACTGTAGAGGATGGAGTTACTGTACATCCTTCTAAATGCTAATTGTATTCTAGGAGATTCTGTGTACAGGTTTTTGCTCCAATAAGTAATATCTCAGTCTTAGCTGAATTTAATAGAAGACAATTACAGGTCATCCAATATTTTATATCTTTAACACACTCTGTCAACTTGGATAATTTAGAGATTTTATCTGTTTGTGATGAAATATATACTAACTGAGTATCATCAGCATAACAGTAGAAACTAATTCCATGTTTTCTTATAATATTACCAAGTGGCAGCATATATATAGAGAATAGCAGAGGGCCGAGCACAGAGCCTTGAGGTACTCCATAATTTACTGACATTACCTTAGATTTTCCCCCATTTAAATAGACAAAATAGGAGCGTTCTGGTAGATACGATCTAAACCACCTTAATGCCTGTCCCTGAATACCAGTGTAATTTTGCAGTCGATCTATGAGTATATTATGATCTATAGTGTCGAACGCGGCACTAAGATCAAGTAAAACTAGTTTTGAGATACAGCCTTGGTCAGAAGCTAGAAGTCATTTGTAATTTTAACGAGCGCAGTGTCTGTGCTATGATAGGCCTGAATCCTGACTGACATTTTTTTTATACACATGTTTTTGCGAGAACGAGCACAATTGAACGGACAGACTTTTTCTAGTATTTTAGACATAAATGGAAGATTTGCTAATTCATTTGGATCTAATTGTGATTTCTTTATGAGAGGCTTAATAACTGCCAGCTTGAACGATCTTGGAACATAAAGACGAGTTCTGCCACAGGTAACAACTCTTTCAGTAGTTTAGTGGGGATTGGATCTAATTGTTGTTGGTTTAGATCAGGGGTCGGCAACACTGGCACGCGGAGGGTTAATCGCTGACAAGCACGAGAGAGGTGTATGTATTTCATTCAGATAAAGTACATCCCACCTGCATACAGATCTACATTTTGATGTAATAATTCCTCGTAGTAACAGCTTGTTTTATTAAGTCAGTAGTTATAAATACTATTAAAGTGTGAGAATTAAACTGCGCAAATCAATGAAAGCGTACAGCTCTAACAAACCATTAGTGCGAACACTGCGCATCAGGTACCGACTGACAGCTTACAGCTTGTTCCGCTGTAAATAGTTAATGCTATAACTATTTCAACCAAGTATATAGAGTCATTATTAAACATTCCATGCATATTAAAATGACTGTGATGCATGTGGAAACTCCGTTCATGCGTACCTGGTCACTTCATGTGTTTTCTCTGATCGGAAAGCTATCCAGTCGTGCTCCGACAGAGAGGATACTTTTTTTATATTACAGATTAAAGTCAACAAAATGCATTTGCTTGTTGAAGTCACATATATTTTACTCCTCCCAAAATGGTAAAAAATGAACATGCGAGAGCGCGTTATAACGGCTCCCGGTGTACAGATATGGCTGAGCATCTCTTCAGCGAGCCGACGTGCCGCAAACTGCCGCAAATGAAACTGAAAGTTCAGCTCTCATCCTGAAGCTCAACACACAGTTGTCTTCATTAAAAGTAGTGACAAATTATCTAACCAGTGCTGATGCCACTCTTGAAATTAGCTAATGATAAATAAAACATTCTTCAACGTCTAATTTAAGCCTGAAATCAAAGATGACAAATCTAAAACAAATGTCATGAGAAATATTTAAATTTCTGTGTATAGATGTGTTGTGGCACAGTGATGAACTCGGAAACTAAAAAATGGCACTTTGTGACAAAAAGGTTTCCGACCCCTGGTTTAGATGCAAAGATACGTTTATTTAGCTCTTCCTATAGGCTAGTTGTAAAGCACTGCAATTGTTCTCGAGGGCCGATAATTGAGGCTGAATCATAAAACACGGTCAGAGGTTGTACATTTACAATTGTATTCCTGATGCTTTCAATTTTCTCATTGAAGAAATTCATAAAGTCATTACTACTAAACTGTAATGCAATATTCAGTTCAGATGATGTCTGTTTATTAATCTAGCCACTGTACTAAACAAGAACCTTGGATTGTGTTGGTCATTTTCTATAAGTTTAGGGAGATGCTCGGCCCTACCTTTTTATACCTTTACTACCTTTTTATAAGGGTAAGTGCTGTCTGTCGAAGACACAGTAAACCTGTCCAACAGCCCTATACTGGATTAGACAGGCCGTCTTCTGGAGGTTTCCTTTTATTTTTTGTGGATGGTTGGTGTGCGAGGCTATTAATATTCCCCAATCCACGCAATGAAACGGCGGTCTGTGTCTAAATATCACCTGAAGGTACATTGTGTCTTATCTTTGGCCCAGTGCTGTTAGTCTCGCAGTGAGCTTTATGCTTGATAAACTCCTGAAATTAATGAATAAGTAACATGTGTGATAAGAATCACAGAGACAAGCCTCTTTGTGTTGTGGTCATGGAGCCAGTCAAGTGTAATGGCTGCTATCACCACACGTGTGTGTGTGTGTGTGTGTGTGTGTGTGTGTGTGTGTGTGTGTGTGTGTGTGTGTGTGTGTGTGTGTGTGTGTGTGTTATTTGTGTGCTCATATGAAAGAATGCAAGTGTGTGTATATGTGTATGGTGAACATAATTAATCTCCATAAAGGCTGGAAAGGTGGCTGGGATGAGTGGAAATTTAATTATCTCTGTGCCGAGTGTCATTTCTCTGCTGAAATATGCAGCGTATCTCTGTCTGAGGTTTAAATGAAGCACCTGAGCCTCTGAGGAGTTCACCTGAGCAGAAACACACACATTAGGGGCCATAACATGCCCTTATAATCTGCAGGCATTGATCAAATGCTTTTATACACTGGTCATTCTCAGAAAATACAGTTATTTGTGTCTGAATATTTCAGAAATGATTAATAATAGAAATCGTTCAAATTCTGCATTTTGTCCAGTGCTTAAAGCATAAAATTACACAGTGAATAAAGCTCAATCGCAGAATAAAGCTCAATCCCAATATAGCTCAATCCCAATATAGCTCAATCCCAGAATTGAGCTCAATCCCAGAATAAAGCTCAATCCCAGAATAAAGCTCAATTCCAGAATAAAGTTCAATCCCAGAATAAAGCTCAATCCCAGAATAGTTCAATCCCAGAATATAGCTCAATCCCCAGAATAGTTCAATCCCAGAATAAAGTTCAATCCCAATAGAGCTTAATCCCAGAATAGAGCTCAATCCCAGAATAAAGTTCAACCCCAATTAGCTCAATCCCAGAATAGAGCTCAATCCCAGAATATAGCTAAATCCCAGAATAAAGTTCAATCCCAATATAGCTCAATCCCAGAATAAAACTCAATCCCAGAATAAAGTTCAATCCCAGAATAGAGCTCAATCCCAGAATGAAGTTCAATCCCAATTAGCTCAATCCCAGAATAAAGCTCAATCCCAGAATAGAGCTCAGTCCCAGGATATAGCTCAATCCCAGAATAAAACTCAATCCCAGAATAGACCTCAATCCCAGAATAAACCTCAATCCCAATATAGCTCAATCCCAGAATAAAGCTCAATCCCAGAATAAAGCTCAATACCAGAATAAAGTTCAATCCCAGAATAAAGCTCAATCCCAGAATAGAGCTCAATCCCAGAATAAAGTTCAATCCCAATATAGCTCAATCCCAGAATAAAGCTCAATCCCAGAATAGAGCTCAATCCCAGAATAAAGTTCAATCCCAATATAGCTCAATCCCAGAATAAAGCTCAATCCCAGAATAAAGTTCAATCCCAATATAGCTCAATCCCAGAATAAAGCTCAATCCCAGAATAAAGCTCAATCCCAGAATAGAGCTCAATCCCAGAATAAAGTTCAATCCCAATATAGCTCAATCCCAGAATAAAGCTCAATCCCAATATAGCTCAATCCCAGAATAAAGATCAATCCCAGAATAAAGTTCAATCCCAGAATATAGCTCAATCCCAGAATAAAGTTCAATCCCAGAATAAAGCTCAATCCCAGAATAAAGCTCAATCCCAGAATAGAGCTCAATCCCAGAATATAGCTCAATCCCAATCCCAGAATGAAGTTCAATCCCAGAATGAAGTTCAAACCCATAATATAGCTTAATCCTAGAATATAGTTCAATTCCAGAATAGTTCAATCCGAGAATAGTTCAATCCCAGAATAGTTTAATCCCAGAATAGTTCAATCCCAGAATATAGCTCAATCCCAGAATAAAGCTCAATCCCAGAATGAAGCTCAATCCCAGGATAAAGCTCAATCCCAGAATAAAGCTCAATCCCAGAATAGTTCAATCCCAGAATAAAGCTCAATCCCAGAATAGTTAAATCCCAGAATAAAGCTCAATTCCAGAATAAAATTCAATCCCAGAATAAAGCTCAATCCCAGAATAAAGCTCAATCCCAGAATATAGCTCAATCCCAGAATAAAGCTCAATCCCAGAATGAAGCTCAATCCCAGGATAAAGCTCAATCCCAGAATAAAGCTCAATCCCAGAATAGTTCAATCCCAGAATAAAGCTCAATCCCAGAATAGTTAAATCCCAGAATAAAGCTCAATTCCAGAATAAAATTCAATCCCAGAATAAAGCTCAATCCCAGAATAAAGCTCAATTTCAGAATAAAGCTCAATCCCAGAATAGTTCAATCCCAGAATAGAGCTCAATCCCAGAATAAAACTCAATCCCAGAATAGTTCAATCCCAGAATAAAGCTCAATTCCAAAATAAAGCTCAATCCCAGAATAGTTCATTCCCAGAATAAAGCTCAATCCCAGAATAAAGCTCAATCCCAGTCCTCCAGCTGTCCATCCACACACTGTTCTGAAGCCGCTGGGAAAACTGGCGTCCCAGATAAACCTGTCGTACCAACAGAAGGACCCTGTTGTGGGGACCCAGAGCGGTGTTGTGATGGACTGGAAACCATCTCTGTTTATACGTGAGACTCCAGATAAATGTCCTTTTCCCTCCGGCTCTGCTTTTATCCGTTTATCTGTCATTAGCTCTGCCTCTTCCTCTCTGCTTTAGCTTCATTTGAGTTGTATTACAGTTTTTCCCCAAAAAATGCAATTTTAAAGGAAATCAATTGATGCTGTAAGTGAATCAGGAGATTTATCAGTTTATTTCTGTCTCTGTTTGAGTCTCACGATATAAATGAATGTCACTGTCAGTGAATCCGCTGAGCTCATTCCTGATGGACAGACTGGATCGGGAGGAGTGTGTTACTGATGCTCAAGCTGCTGGTTCATAGGTCACTTCTAGTTCGGCGGACAGGACTCATTTTATGGAGAAACAGCAAACACTAATCTCTTATATTTATTTTTCATTATTCTATTTATTTAGTACTTTTATAACAAGAGATGCTTTTCAGTTGTGTAGTTGAAGAGTGCACCAATGCTACATTTATTCATAATGTATTCATAATTCATTAATTCAATGAGCTCATTGTTTCTGCCTTAAATTTTTAGCTAACTGTGATTTATATATACAGTACATTTCTGAAATACTTAACTCAGAAAAGACCGACTCCCTCGGGGGAAACTGCTGCTAGGTGGAACTAACTGTAATCTGCAAAACTGTCTGTTTAAAATAAATGAAAAGAAACGTAGCTTTGGGGATTTATTGCTTCTTCGTTGAACCAAACTCGTTTCAAACCGTGACCACAAAACCGAGGTACGTACCGAACCGTGACTCGTGTAACGTTACACCCGTTTTATATTATTATATTATGCCAATTCCATCCATACATCCCAGTTATACCATGCGACTATTTGTCTCTGTGTGTTTGATAGATAGAGACAGAGAGAGAGAGAGAGAGAGACAGAGAGAGAGAGAGAGAGAGAGAGAGAGAGAGAGAGAGAGAGAGAGAGAGAGAGAGAGAGAGCATTACCTGACCTACTGGACTGAAACAACACAAAAACAGAGTAAACTAGAATGTTATTTGGCCCTAAACAGAGACTACACAACCGCAGAATACCTGAGTACAGTGAAGGACTGCACACTCAGAAGAAGAATGACGAGGTACAGACTGAGCAACCACAGCCTGACTGTAGAGACGGGCAGATACAGACAGAACTGTGTGTGTGTGTGTGTGTGTGTGTGTTGTGTGT
>NC_140217.1:356859-370549 GCF_951802725.1 Rutilus rutilus | reverse complement strand
CACACACACACACACACACACACACAATCTACCTGCACATCTGTTCAGTATCTCAGGCACTTGAATGAAGAGGTTGATCCAGCATGTAAGAAGCTTTATGTGGGTTTAACAGTAATCCATACGACCCACTACACCTGTGTTATCACACACACACACACACACACACTCGTATTCATGTATTTATCGGTCCTCTGGTTAGTTGAGATATGCCATCCCACTTGTTGTTAGGTGGTTGGAAACACAGCCAGTGATACGAACGGTAAGGATGGCGTGGGTTTTACCGGATCAATCTCAGAAAACAGCGTCTTCTCGACACGAACAACACGACCCAAACTCTCCCAGTCTCAGATGCACTACAGTGTTTGAGGGCGGAGCTAAGAGACGCTGCTCAGCCAATCAAGACCACAGGCTGGCATTATGCTAATGAGTTACAAACCTACGCAGGAACTTGAGACTGAATTACTGACGACTCGTTTCAGTTCAGAATCACTTCCTTCTTTTAGGAAACAAAAAGTCCATTTATCGGCACTTTGATCTTTGAAACTTTGTAGAGTTTTTACATTCTCAAACAGCTTTGTTACACACTGATCTTGAATCAGAATAAGTCCCTCTTCAGCATCTCTTCTCTTCTCTGATGACGAGGGCGGGGCTATAACCTGTCACTCACATGAGATCAGCCAATAGCAAACCACAACCATCCAATCAATTCCTCACAGACACAATCAAGCCCCGCCCACTTTTGTTCTTGTTCCAGAATCTTGATCCACTCGATATACGACACAATAGAGGAGAGAAGACCGGCACAACTTCAGTTTGAGCACATTTGTTTTGTTCATTTAGATTCAGAGACCAAAGTGCTGAATTCTAAGTGGTGATGATGAGTTAATCCGGCCAGCTGCTCTCAGGAGTCGACTGGATAATGTAGTGCCGGTAGTGCTGCCTCCTTTACCTCCTCGGGATTCCTAACTAATACAAAGAAACTTCAATGGTTTCAGAGTCTCTATTCGTCAGAGAGTTCTGTGGAAATATATCTGATTCTGTAGTTCTTCTGCACGTAAATCATTGTTTTGCAGGAAATGAAGAATCTGAAACAGAGTTCAGAAGGTGATGGAGAGAAAAGAAGGGAAAGTTTATTTTCTCCAGCTCTGACGTGACGATTTCATGCTGCAAACACAAAAGAGCATATTAAAGACTAAAGTTTATCAGTACAAATTAAGTCTTGGATTCACAGCTGCTTTAATCTTTAGCATCTGAACAGTGTTTTTGCACCCGGCTCTTTCTCGTTTCTCAGTTTTCCCCTGTTAAATGTTGAAACGAAACCACTTCAGTACCGTACGCTTAAAAATACCGAGACGCATCATAAAAATTTAATTACTTCTTCCTCATTTCCATAAGATTCCCTAAAAAAATGTAAAATTCATTTAAAGTAAGTGGTGACTTTGTCTTTGAAGATCACGACAATTAACACGGATCAAAGCGAAGGTTCTGAGAGGAAGAGAGCTCATTAGCATAATGAAATTAACTCACAGACAAGAATCTCTAATAGGTGCAACAAAAAACGCTTTAATAATATTTGAAGAAAATGATGTTTATGCTAGTAATGCAACAATTATAGGCCCTCTATTCAATTAACAAATCGTTAATTAACTTTCAGTGTGTTGAGAGTTGATAGTCCGGTTTATTCAGCGAGGTTCGTCTGTTTGAACGGAGCGGTTCACGGTCCCGTCACGCGTCTCACTGCTCAATTTCAACTTTCTGTTTATTGTAGAAATCAAATTGGTCTTAATTAGGATGTTAACCTAACCTCTGAAGAACAAGCACATTTCTGCGCAATTATAACTCACAGAAACATTGAGACGGAGTCTGGAAATGAAAAGCAAGATATAAACATTTGTGTCAAATTAATAAAATTACAGTGAAAGAAAATTAGGTTCTGTTCATGCACAAAACCGCACTGCTTTCTCCTCAGTAAACGCCGAAATTATAGAAAAATGTGCAGCTATTTTGTTTATTTTGCCAGATGAACATAAACATCTGCAACACGTTATACATGATATCTCATTTCATGACCGAGAGAGAGAGACGTTGATACGGGTCTGCTCATGCCATTAATATAAATTATATACATAATATTTGTATTTAGATTAGTATTTGTATTTATAAGGTTTGCTTCATTGACTTATTTACTGTAAGTCCTAGGAGTTCAAAATATGATTAAATTAAATTGATGATGCAGAGATGTACAAAAGGATCATAGATGGATGGATGGATATAGGAGGGGAGGGGAGGGGAGGGAGGGGGGGGGTAGTAAATGACCCAGTTTTGTCTGCCCTCATGAATAAGTAATGATCTGTGCGTCTGAATCATGTTTGTGAGGGTCTCGTTCACTGAGGGTTTGAGTCGAGTCATCAGTGACCCTCAGATTCCCATGATCCTCTACTTCTTCCTGTTCTCTTTCTCTCTTTTCAGGTCAGATTGCATTAGTGCTAGAATATGAACTTCCTGTTTTACAAAACAATGTGCAAAGTAATTTGACTTTTAGGTTATCACTTGTATAATATCCTGAAACAAAATTAACAATAATGATACAAATGAATAATGCACACAATTGCAACCTACGGATGTTTACACGTATACAGTACAAAATGGTCTATAGATACGTAGATAAATGGATAGATTATCCTTCTGCTCTCTTCTCCTCTCCTCTCCTCTTCTCCTCTACTCCCATCTCCTATCTGTCCTCCTTTCCCCTCTCCCCTGCCTCCCTCCTCCTCTCCTTCTTCTCCAACTCTTTCCCTCCCATCTCCTCTCCTCTGTCCTCCTCTCTTTTCTTCTCCTCTTGCTCCTCTCCCCTCTTGTCTTCTATCTCCTCATCTTCTCTCCTTCTCATCTCATTATTTCCCCTCCCCTCTCTCCTCCTCTCCTCTCCTCCTTTCCTCTCCTCTTCCCTTTCCCTCTCCTCTCCTCTTCAATCATCTCCTCCTCTCTTCTCATATCCTCTCCTCCTTTCCATTCCGTTTTTCCTTTCCTCTCCTCTCCTTTCTCCTCTTTCCTCTCATCTCCTTTCTCCTCTCCTCCTCTCCTCCTCATCTCCTCCCCTCATCTCCTCCTCATCTCCTCTCCTCCTTATCTCATCTCCTCCTCTCTTCTCTTCTCTCCTCTCCTCTCTCCTCCTCATCTCCTCCTCGTTTCCTCTCCTCCTTATCTCATCTCCTTATCTCATCTCCTTTATTCTCTTCTCTCCTCCTTTCCTCCTCCTCTCCTCATCTCCTCCTCTCCTCTCCTCGTCTCCTCCTCTCATCTCCTCCTCTCCTCCTTATATATCTCCTCCTCTCATCTCCTCCTCTCCTCCTTATATATCTCCTCCTTATCTCCTCTCCTCCTCTTCTCCTCTCCTTATATCATCTCCTCTCCTCTCTCTTCCTTTCCTCCTCATCTCCTCCTCATCTCATCTCCTCCCCTCCTCCACATCTCTTCCCTATCTCCTCCCCTCCTCCTCATCTCCTCATCTCATCTCCTCCTCTCCTCCTCTCCACTCCTTCTCCTCATCTCCTCTCCTCTCATCTCCTCTCTTCCTCATCTCCTCCTGTCCTCTCCTCCTCCTCCTCATCTCCTTCTAATCTCCTCCTCTCCCTTCCTCTGATCTCATCTCCTCTCCTCCTCTCTCCTCTCTCCTCCTCCTCTCTTCTCCTCTCCTCTCCTCTCCTCCTCTCTCCTCCTCCTCTCCTCTCCTCTCCTCCTCCTCCCCTCCTCCTCATCTCCTCCCCATCTCCTCCCCTCCTCCTCATCTCATCTCCTCCTCTCCTCCTCATCATCTCCTTCTAATATCCTCCTCTCCACTCCTTCTCCTCATCTCCTCTCCTCTCATCTCCTCTCCTCCTCCTCTCCTTCTCATCTCCTCCTCCTCCTCATCTCCTTCTAATCTCCTCCTCTCCCTTCCTCTGATCTCATCTCCTCTCCTCCTCTCTCCTCCTCCTCTCCTCTCCTCTCCTCTCCTCTCCTCTCCTCCCCTCCTCCTCATCTCCTCCCCATCTCCTCCCCTCCTCCTCATCTCATCTCCTCCTAATATCGTCCTCTCCACTCCTTCTCCTCATCTCATCTCCTCTCATCTCCTCTCCTCCTCCTCTCCTCCTCCTCCTCCTCTCCTCTCCTCTCCTCCTCCTCCCCTCCTCCTCATCTCCTCCCCATCTCCTCCCCTCCTCCTCATCTCATCTCCTCCTCTCCTCCTCATCATCTCCTTCTAATATCCTCCTCTCCACTCCTTCTCCTCATCTCCTCTCCTCTCATCTCCTCTCCTCCTCCTCTCCTTCTCATCTCCTCCTCCTCCTCATCTCCTTCTAATCTCCTCCTCTCCCTTCCTCTGATCTCATCTCCTCTCCTCTCCTCCTCTCTCCTCCTCCTCTCCTCTCCTCTCCTCTCCTCTCCTCTCCTCTCCTCTCCTCCCCTCCTCCTCATCTCCTCCCCATCTCCTCCCCTCCTCCTCATCTCATCTCCTCCTAATATCGTCCTCTCCACTCCTTCTCCTCATCTCATCTCCTCTCATCTCCTCTCCTCCTCCTCATCTCCTCCTCCTCATCTCCTTCTAATCTCCTCCTCTCCCCTCCTCTGATCTCTCTCCTCTCCTCTCCTCTCCTCCTCCTCATCTCCTTCTAATCTCCTCCTCTCCCCTCCTCTGATCTCATCTCCTCCTCTCTCCTCCTCTCCTCTCCTCTCCTCTCCTCCTCCTCATCTCCTTCTAATCTCCTCCTCTCTCCTCCTCTGATCTCATCTCCTCCTCTCTCCTCCTCTCCTCTCCTCTCCTCTCATCTCCTCTCCTCTCCTCTCCTCTCCTCTCCTCTCCTCTCCTCTCCTCCTCTCATCTCATCTCCTTCTCTCATCTCCTCCTCTCTCCTCCTCTCATCTCCTCTCCTCTCCTCCTCTCATCTCATCTCCTTCTCTCATCTCTTCCTCTCCTCAGGCTGATGAACAGAAAGCTTGTTAGAAGTTGTTCCGGGCCCACAGAAACTAATCAGCGTGACCCGGAGCTCAGACCCGTGTTTCTGAAGTTCTATCCTCAGCTTTGAATGTTCTCGAATGTTCTCCTGAGACCCTCTGAAAAACTCATCCTCGTTTCTTGTACCTGCTGAGCTCGAGTGAGTGCAGGCGTGCGTGTCATCAGACATATGGACTTTCACATGTGCTAATGATGAACTCATTAATTTATGCGGCTTCACAGTGATATCTGAGCGCACCAATCAGGGTAATTAAGCAGAATAAACTCTGGTAATGAAAGAGGGAATCCTGCACTTCTCCGACGTCGGTTCGCTTTACCTTCAGCTAGTTTTGCACCTTCTGCTGAAGTTCCCCCGTTAGCAACACACTCCTGCTGTCAGCCTGTTTATTCTGCTGCAACTGTTCGCTTACACTCCTTTTCTCCAACTCTGAAATTCTCTTTGATTTGCGTTCAAACCCCAAAAAGAAACAACTAAAGCCTGCGTGTGAGTGTGATATGTTTTCTCTCTCTCATCTTTGTACATGTTGAGCAAACAGAAAGCGGGCCACTGTAAGCGAGCAGATCTGTGATTGACAGCTTGTTTTATTCGCTGCTTCTCTCTCTGTCGCCCTCCTTGTTTAGGATCATAAATAGTGCATGAGCTGATTAGTTGTCCGTTTCTGGGCCTCGATGGGTGTGTGTGTGTGAGAGAGAGAAGGTGTGTGTGTGTGTGTGTGTGAGGGTGTGTACAGGCTCGAAGAGACAATTTGTCCACACAGATGTGAGCATTATTAGTGTGTGTTTTTAGGGAGGTAATGAGAGCTCGACTGATACGTCTAAGTCTCTGGAAACCCTGCGCTCATTAATACTGCGTTACACACACTCTCTTCAGGAGAAACGAGCTGTTCTGCGCAGGCTTTTCTGGACTCTGCCTTTTTTGTACACTGAACAAAATTTACAGCACACACACTCACTCACTCACTCACTCACTCACTCGCACACACACACACACACACACACACACACACACACACACACACACACACACACACACACACACACACACACACACACTCGCGCACACACACACACACACACACACACACACACACACACACACACACACTCACACACACACACTCACTCACTCACTCACTCACTCACTCGCGTACACACACACACACACACACACACACACACACACACAGTCTCTCTCTGTCACAAACACACACACACACTCACACACGTAATGCAGCAGATCAGTTTAATCTGCTCAGGTATCAGCCAGTATCAGTGGTGTGTGTATCAGTGGTGTGTGTATCAGTGGTGTGTGTATCAGTGGTGTGTGTCAGTGGTGTGTATCAGTGGTGTGTGTCAGTGGTGTGTGTCAGTGGTGTGTGTCAGTGGTGTGTGTATCAGTGGTGTGTGTGTCAGTGGTGTGTGTACCAGTGGTGTGTGTAAAATCTGGAGTGTATCAGTGGTGTGTGTATCAGTGGTGTGTGTATCAGTGGTGTGTGTATCAGTGGTGTGTGTCAGTGGTGTGTGTATCAGTGGTGTGTGTGTCAGTAGTGGTGTGTGTATCAGTGGTGTGTGTATCAGTGGTGTGTATCAGTGGTGTGTGTCAGTGGTGTGTGTATGAAGGTAAAACAGTAGCAAAACTCGAGAGCATGTAAATGTGAATTTGAGAACTTGTACAATAAATATTCGTACTTGTACATGAACATTTACACTCACAGCTCCAATGTGAAACCCTGTAAAATAAAAATCTGAAGTTGAATGTTGAAATTTGCACTCGCAAACAATAGTCACAAACCTGTATTCTGAATCTGAAGCTGCAGACAAGTAGACACAAATGTGTAAAATGCCATTCACAGAAATACAACGACAGACACAAACTTGTAATATATATTTTGCGTTTAATCTTACGTTCACATTCGTGGTACTTCCTCAATTAGGCACTTGCAGCTTCTCAAATCTGTCACTGCAATTTCAAATTTCGCGCCTTGACTTTTGCTACTCTTTTCGCGATTTATTAGGTGCAAAACTAATTTGTGCACTTGAAACTCAGAGGCGGTGAGAGGGAAAGGGGGGCGGGAGGAGGGGGGGGGGTCAAAGGAGCCGTTTTATTGGTTGGCACCTAGCCAATGAAATGGGAGTTCGATGATGTCACGAAACCCGCGTGCACTGAAACACTAACATGGCTTAATGCATTAGACTGATATTAAAATAAATAAACGAAATTATCAAACTCAGTAGACACAATGCTAATGCATACTACAGAAAAGCAGATGAGCACAGAATATGACGTAAAACATATGACGTATGCCATATATATATATGCCATATATATATATATGTATACCATAGACTGTAAAAGACACACACACACACACGTACGTATATATATATATATATATATATATATATATATATATATATATATATATAATTTATTTATGTTTCGTTTGTTTTTGTGTGTCCAACAGTTAGGCTAGGGTGAATATTTAAAACATTTACATTTTTCCAAAGCGACTTACATTGCATATTAAGGTATACATTTTACATTCTTATCAGATAATTTAGGTGCATTTTCATATTGCAATGGAATTGGCACATATATATATATATATATATATATATATATATATATATATATGAAGAGTTCAGATGCAAAAGCCTCTAAATGCCATTTGAAATTTTCTTATAGAATGATCATTTTTATCAAGCTCATATATTTAAGTTCAGTAATTTCACTTGAATGATAATTAATAGGTAATCTTCACTGCCATTTAAGTGAAATTATTGAATTTAAATATACGAGCATCTGAACTCTTCATATATATATATATAAGCAAATGTGTGTTCAGTGCAAATAAACTTGCTGCCTAGTGTTTTATTATTAAAAGAACAAATTATGTGTTTTTTTTTATTGTTTTTAATTTTTATTTTATAACTGTTGGTCCATTAAGCCTCATTAAGCGTTTTCTTGGGTTTCGAGGAAAACGTACAATTAAACGCATTGCGTTCATATTCTGTGCTCAATTTTTTTCTGTATAGGCTATATGGTGTTTCCTGTTTGGTCTTTTAATACCACTGTCTCAATTAAACGCGTTGCATTCATATTCTGTAAAACTATTCCAGTAAGACTAATGATATTTCATAAAAATATTTTCCAAGCGTTTTAAAAAATAGCTGATACATATGCATACAAATGTTTGCATTGTGGCTGGCGTTGTTCATTGGTGAGGCATCGACCAATAAAATGACTTCATTCCGACCCCAGCCCCGCCCCCGACTCTGCTCTCTCAAGTTTGCATTTACAAGTGCACGAGTGAGTTTTGCTACAGGCATATCGCAAAAAGAGTAGCAAAAGTCAAAGCGCTAGGATTTGAAGCTGTACTGCCAGATATGAGAGGTTGTGAGTGCCGACTTGTGGTTGTACAACGAAACTGAACTAAAGCACAAAGATAAATGTGTAGTACACAATTGTGCCTGTCATTTTGTTTATGTAAATGACACTTTACACATTTGTAACTATTAATCTGCAACTTCGAATTCAAAACACAGGTGTTCTGAGTATTGTCTGTGTGTGCAAATCGATAGATGCAGCTTTTCACATCAGAGCTGCAAGTATAAATTTCAACTTACAAATACAAATATTAATTTTACAAGTTCTCACATTCAAATTAGCAAGCTCTCGAGTTTTGCTACTGTTTTACCTTCATATGTGTGTATCAGTGGTGTGTGTGTCAGTGGTGTGTGTCAGTGGTGTGTGTATCGGTGTGTGTATCAGTGGTGTGTGTATCAGTGGTGTGTGTGTCAGTGGTGTGTGTATCAGTGATGTGTGTATCAGTGGTGTGTGTATCAGTGGTGTGTGTGTCAGTGGTGTGTGTATCAGTGATGTGTGTATCAGTGGTGTGTGTGTCAGTGGTGTGTGTATCAGTGATGTGTGTATCAGTGGTGTGTGTATCAGTGGTGTGTGTATCAGTGGTGTGTGTGTCGGTGTGTATCATTGGTGTGTGTGTCAGTGTGTATCAGTGGTGTGTGTGTTAGTGGTGTGTGTATCAGTGGTGTGTGTCAGTGTGTATCAGTGGTGTGTGTGTGTAACATCTGGAGTGTGTTTGTTACAGCAGGAAACGCGGGTCAGGCTTGTAAAATACAGCTCTGATTCATGGCTTAATAACTCTGAGTAAGGCAAAACATTTATACATTGACATTTGTCAAAGCCGCCACACAGCGACAGCCACGTGGAGACGGTCGAGAAAAATCTCCTCATCTGATTCATCACAATCACACACACAATCACACACACAAGACAAAGAGCACTGCATCCCGACCCGTGTTCCACTGTTAACGGGAACTTTCCTTTAGCCGAGTGCTTTAATCATGTGTTTATGAGTTAAGCTGAATGATGTGTGTGTGTGTGTGTGTGCGTGTGTGAGTGAGTGAGTGTGTGTGTGTGTGTGTGTGTGTGTGTGTGTGTTTGTTTGTGTGTGTGTGTGTGTGTGTGTGTGTGTGTGTGTAAGTGAGTGTGAGTGAGTGAGTGAGTGTGTGTGTGAGTGTGTGTGTGTGTGTGTGTGTGTGTGTGTGTGTGTGTGTGTGTGAAGGCTCTGGCTGATCAGACTCTGTATGGAGTTGTGACTTTCTTGTCATGTGCAATTAACTGTTGTTGATAAAACTCAAATAATAACCCCACGAGAATTATGTCGAATAATTAAAAATGACAGGCCAGTCATCTTGGCATGATATTTATTTAATATACTGTATGTATGAATATTTGGAATTTTTTGATATTGCTGTTTCCAGGCAGATTTGATCATCTGGTTAAAGCGCCCCTATAACGCTATTTTAAAGTTTCCTAATGTCTCCTACAACAGGTTTACATTCATCAAAGGTCAAAAACTGTTTAATTTCCTCATAATATACATTTGCACATCATCACATTTTCAATGACTCTGAAACGACTCGTCAGACGAATCAATCTCTCTAAATCCCGCCTTTCCGCGAGCTACTCTGCTCTGATTGGCCAGATGGCTCAGTCTGTTGTGATTGGTCTACTCTGCTCTGATTGGCCAGACGGCTCAGTCTGTTGTGATTGGTTTACCGTGTACAGCGCATCGAAAACAAAACCGCCCATTGCCATAACAACGTCAGCTGACCTGAGGCTTCCTACACCGTAAACTAAACACAGTAACGAACACCGACGTCGATTTGACCATATCACTGCGAGCGCGAGTGCGATGATGAAACACTGGAAGAACTAGTTATTCAACCTGAACCTCCATTGATTATTTTACTTGTACTAAATGAAGTTTCATGTAACAAAGTTCGGGAGGAGCACGTTCAGGTCATCAACCAATCAGCACAAGAGGAAGCCGGTATAAATATAGCCTTCCCTCACCTCTGTGCTATGACAGTTTCACAGCATCCCTCCACCACCCCATCACCTCACTCTCGGCTGGTTTTTACTCTGGGTTCGGGCCAAATTTCGAGCGCGGGGGCCCTCTCCCGGACAGCACGCCATATACGCATCAATTACTACATCTGATTTCATGTATACGTGTGAACTCGTGAATTTATTTACAGAGTATTTTTCTAATATATTGCGGTGAACACGTGGAAACTGTATCAATAACAGTGCATGCATTAGCCGAGCTCTAGAGTGAATGATCTGATGTAACATAAATGTTGGTAAAACAAATATTTCCTCAGAGTAGTGAGAACGACAGACGATCTGCATTGATAGACACAGTTACAGGTAATCGTGACCCACAGCTGATTAGCAGAAGTATTTCAGTAAGACAGTGATAACGTGAGTTAGCCAGTTAGCAGGAGACCTACACAATATAAAACTCAAAACTAAGTATTTTGAACACCATCTTTAAGAGCAAGCGGTTTGCGAATCCTGCATTGAACTCCGAGATTTGAGAAGCAGTCGTCAGTGAAATAAAGGGAACACAGCAAAAGTTTAGGATTATACTGCTGTGATACCGTGGTAAAGATGAACTTTAACCACTGATTCTCCACATGCTCGTCCTTGGGCAGTGAAAACCTTCACATTATAGAGCACAGCGTCTCCTGGACATGATGCTCTCCAGTGTCCACAGGGATCAGCTGCTGGTTTGAGGTTCGAGTTTTCCCTGGTGTCTCATGCGCTATAAGTGGGCGGGCAATATGCTAATGTTTCGTCTTGACGTCACGACGAAACGGCTTATGACTCGTTTGAATAACGATTCGTTTCATTGACTCAGAGTCGACTCTTACTTTTGAAAGACAATAACTTTATATATGGTGCACTTTCAGATTTAACACTTTGCAGGATGTTTTCACTCAGAGCTGTGTTACACACTACATGAAAGGTCATGTTCAAAAATCCATAATAGGGCACTTTAAGATGAATTTGGTATCTATTAAAAGTTCTTTAGTTCAGTTGTTCATCTGAAGTTTGATATGAAATCTTGTCTTCATTGACAACAGTCACAACTTCTGATGTTGACTGAGAAATAAAATTAAATAAATAGTAAAAAGTAATATTAATCTTACAAGGAGAACAGTGGTGAATATTGATTCTGATGGTGTCCAATGGTAGTATGAAGGTGTTTAGCAGCCGGAGCGAACACTTCCAGAAAGTTTGCTTTGGGAAGTTGTTTCAAACTCCAAACAAACTTTTTTTTCGGCCTAATTTTGTTCGAAATGACGTCACAGTTCGTTATTTGATTTTGTTTAAAGTATATCGGGCCTTTAAAGGCACAGTTCACCAAAAAAAATTAATTGTCATCATTTACTCTCCCTCGTCTTGTTGACATGATCACTGATCGTTTCCCAATCAATTGGCATTTATTAATTTTTTTGTTTCGTTTTCAATTTTAGTTTGACCAATTTTGTGCTTTTGTCATTTCTATTAGTTTTTTTGTTAAAAAAAAAAAAAAACATATTTCAGTTTTAGTTTAATATCATTAATTAAAGGCACAATATGTATTTTTTTTTTGCTTTCAAAATATAAAAAATCACTATATCTATGTTATATATTTTTTAAAGTTGTGTATTTACATTATCCCGACAGTTCCAATTAACTTCTAAATCCAGAGAAATTAATATTTTAATTCGAAGACACGGACCGTGTCTTTATTTCCGTTTTGTCGCCGTCAATGCCGTCATATCCGTGTTGTCTCTGGTTTCCGCTCGTGCTGCCATGGCAACCAGAGCTATGACCCAGAGCCCTCTGATAGTAACCAAACTGACGCGGACAACTGTGTAGTTCGCAATGTCTATCTGCACGCTGTTGTTGTTTCGTTCAAACATTATGGACCATGGCAAGCAGACTTTGGATAAAAAAGGACAACTAAACCGAGAATCAATATCAGCGCGGTGTTTTCGAGATGCCGAGAGCTCCCATAGACAGTATATAAACGAGAGCTCCACGTCCGAGACTTCGACAACTCCTACATGTACTTTATTAAACAGGTGAGCACATTTACATAAAACTAATCAATATTATATAGTTCAACAATGATACAATGTTAGAATATGATCTGTATGTTATTCTAATGTTGATCTAGCTTACTGCTAGTCTCATACAGACAAACTAACGTTAACACATACATTTCAACACATTCAAATGCAGTTTAGAGTGATAGTGTAATGTTAGACCAAGTGAAACAGCGCTGCATTACCTCACAAGTTTAATTTGTCTAATAAACTGACCTGTGAGTAGTATTCTGCACGTGTAGTTCGGTAGAATGAAATGTCCATATTCCTTTTATTTCCGTGGGACTCGCGTCGCGTGTGGAGCTGATAGCTGTCTCTTATCAATCCCGAACTGCTTCATATCACAGTCATGATAAAAGCATCGATGTATTCAGTCATCCATAAACATTATTAGATCGGCCGGCTTGACGTTGACGACAACATCCATAATTCTTAGCATGTGTTGCGTCATCAAACTACGCCTTTGTTATTGTAAATAGGTTAGCGACCCCTCTAGTGGCGAAAAATTCCATATTGTGCCTTTAATTAATCTTTGTCATTAGGATGCGTACCAAAAACGTTTAAGCTGGCTATGATTAAACGCTTGTTAAAAAAACGCAACTTGATCCTACAGAATTAATCAATTACAGGCCGATCTCGAATCTGCCTTTTCTGTCAAAGACACAAGAAAAGGCAGTATCCTCACAACTATGTTCCTTTCTAGAAAGAAATGATATCTGCAAGGATTTCCAGTCAGGATTTAGACCGTGCCATAGTACTGAGACTGCTCTCGTTAGAGTCACAAATGATTTGCTCTTATCATCCGATCGTGGTTGTATCTCTCTATTAGTGTTACTCGATCTTAGTGCTGCATTTGATACTATTGACCACAATATTATTTTAAATAGACTCGAAAATTATGTTGGCATTAGTGGAATTGCACTAGCATGGTTTAAATCATACTTATCTGACCGTTATCAGTTTGTAGCAGTAAATGAAGAGATGTCTCATCGATCACAAGTTCAGTATGGCGTACCACAAGGCTCAGTACTAGGACCGCTGCTGTTCACTCTGTACATGCTACCCTTGGGAGATATCATTAGGAAGCATGGCATTAGTTTTCACTGTTATGCTGATGATACTCAGCTCTATATTTCTTCACGCCCTAACGAAACTTACCAATTCACAAAATTAACGGAATGCATAGCTGATATAAATAACTATATAAATATTCCTACTACTTAATTCTGA
>NC_140217.1:336859-351859 GCF_951802725.1 Rutilus rutilus | reverse complement strand
GCCAGCGGATAAGCAGGACGTTCCTTCCAAAAGCAAACTGGACGGACGTTTCCTACCATCACGGTCACAAGCTCAACGCCGGGGTCTACCGCTGAACCCCGATCTCCACACTGAGGTGTCGAGATCGTGGGAGAAACCGGTTTCGTACAGAGTATATAGTGTACAAACATCAAACTATTCCTCTATATAGAATTATAAATAACTGTTATGGGGAGATGCTCTCCTCCCCGAGGCGGCATCTTCCCTAAAGCATTACTCACTAAGCCAGTCAGAACTGCATCTTCGCTAGTGGCTAAAGCTAACTCAGCCGCTGGTCAGGCTAAAGCATGCCTTCACACCATGGCGCTGCTGCAGGCCTACCAGGCTGAGCTGTTAGGAGACATGGACCAGGGCGGGGGAATTGGTCCTGACATAGAACTACGTCGAGCCACAGATTTATCTCTCAGAAGGAGACGGCTAAATCCATCGGCCGCTCTATGGCAGCCCTGGTGGCCACTGAGAGGCGTCTGTGGCTCAACCTTAGCAATATTAAAGAGAAGGACAAGAATTTTCTTATGGATGCGCCCCGTCACCTTCTGGCCTCGTCGGAGAACTCGGACCAGGAAAAGAATAATCTAGATGTCCACAGAGCTGCCCTATGGCGTAAATCTGAGCTGTTCGTGTGTTTCGGTCCCCCTAACAAAGGGTCCCCTGCATCTATGCAGAGAATGAGCGTGGGTGCTCGAGGCTGTATGGTGGCCTCCAAGGCCCTTATGTCAGGAGTTGCTCTCCAAGAGTGTGCTCCTCACCGCACACATTTGTACGGTTCGACTCTTTGGACTTGGACTCTACACCGGGGTCTCGGGTGCTCGTCCTAGCGCTGCTCCTCGCGATTTCACACTGGACAGACACTTGTCGCTATGGTGGCGATGGTATAGACGTCTCAGCGTCAATCGACGCAGCGCGAGTTCCCTTGAAAGGGAGCGCCTCGGTTACGACTGCAGGATAGGGAACGAGACCTTGCCGTATCTCCTACGTGCCTGTCAGCGACTTACTTCAGACTCTACATTGGTTTGTATAGAGGCCAAAATCAATAAATAAAGAAGTTTTTATCTAACACATTTACTCATAAATAAATATAAATATAAATCAATAAAGGAAAAATATGTAATACAAAAATTTATTTTATGTAATTGTATTAATGAAGTTATTTATTTCCTTTTTCCCCTTTATTTATTTATTCATTCATTCATATTTATTTATTCATATTTTTGTCTGCATGTTTGGGCCTCCATTAGCTAATGATACTCTCTTTTATTTATTTTTATAGCTAATTATTCTCTACATTTAAAATGACCAGATTCGGCTCAATAGCTTATTTGTAATAGTATTGAATTTCTTTGACTCATCCACCATCTTCGATCTTCTTGCAGTGCATTATGAGATTGCCTTCTCTCTGGCCATAGGAAGGGAGCGACTCGTGATGCCTGCAGTGCTGTCTAGGTAGGGCTCACTAGTGTTTGGAACGGCACCATAGAGTCTGTCGAGTGTGTTTGTGTTTAAAAATGCAGGTAGAGAAAAATGCTTTAGGCTCAGAAATCTTCTCGTGTGTGAATAGATAATTCTCTCTCTCTCTCACACACACACACACACACACACACACAGTAAAGTGCATGAACGCTAGCACTTACGTCTCTCTCTCTCTCCAGGGTTCTCGGTCCATCTTTCATGTGCACAGCTGCTCACCTTATATCCGCCAATATCCCCGCGGCTCGCCTCTGCCCCGGATCGTCCCGCCGGACGCTCACACACACTCACACACACACACTCTCATACAGGTACTGAACATCATGCATTATTCAGCAGGTCAAAGGAGAGACCAGCATCCCTGCAAACACACACACACACACACTCGCGCTGGAGTCTGTAGGTGGGCCGCCGCTCGCTTTAATCATGCATAACCCTTTAGAGATGTATGTATTCCTGTATGTTTTATCTGTGGGCTTTAGCTGTTATTTATAGGACAGTGAAGAGATGCATGATAGTTGTGGTAATATGATGATCCAGGCCAAACTGATGCTGCTGTATGTACAACAAACAGCTCATTTTGAACTACAGGCCAGTAGTTCTTATTTCCACTTGCCCTGCCAACATTTTCACTGACTTCACTACAAAAGAATATACATGCATGCATACATGAATACATATACAGTATATGCGATTTCTTCCTGTCTCATATCACAAGAGTCTCTGTGATATTCTGAGATATTCTGTGTTTGTGTTTTTCCATCACATCACATCACATTAAGTCAAGTCAAGTCAAGTCAAGTCTCCTCCATGTATACAGCGCCTTAACTATATAGAAGCAGCTTTACAGTGATAACAGGAGATTACAGTAACAGAGATTGTTTAGGCTTTACAGCAGATCTAGAATAAAGTTATTGTCCAGATAAAGTTAGTTTTGATTGATTCACTTCCGTTGTAAAGATCATTAGTTATTAACTTAGGGGCCGCTAACACACACCGCTCTCACAGAAAACAGAAACTTTTAATGTGTTCTGGACGTTCATTTACACGACAGTGTTTGGAGCTCGAGAACACACACTCTGGAACTGGATCCAAGGTGCGAGTTTTGAAAAATGTTCAAGAGCGTGAATCTGTGAAAACGCTGACGGCGTGCACATGCATATTATGTGTTTAGTCTATAGATATGAGTGTTTGAATATATATGAGCGCAGGCGCGTAGTCTTTCTTTACATCAGTATGAGCAGTAGTACTAGTGCTAATTGACTTAAACTCATTATAGAAATCTAGATTTGAAGCATGTGATGTTGACCCTGTGGCACAGAGCACTTACAGCAGAACCGTGTGTGACGGGCTCTCATAGTCATACAGCTCTGAGCCGTCTCAACACACACACACACACACACACCACGCTTATCTGACGTATATGTGTGTCCACTGCAATGCCTGACTGTAAATAAACACATGACTTCGGCTGTGTTTCACATACTTCTACAAGTTTCTAGTTTGATGAGGAAAGTACTTCTAAGTAAACACTGGCACATCATGAAATTGTGATCTTGATACCGTAGAGGCCTTCGCGTCACACTGTTTGTGTTTGCATGTAAGCTTTAGCATCTACACTGTGAAAAATTATATGATCAATAAGTTATGACAACATATGCTTTTACACTGCTTTAACTCATCAAAATAAAGCAGTTTTCTTTTTTATAAGTTATACAAGATTCAACTCATGTAAGTCAGTTTAATGTGATTTAAGTTGAAATAGCTTAAACATCCAAGTTGATTGTACTTAAGGAAATGTAACTTTTTTTTACTCTTTTTTACTTTTTAGTGTAGCTAAATGCATTACTTAGAAATGCATCCATACTAATTTGAAATAAACTAATCAATATAGTGTGCCATCCGGGCATTTTTATCTTTGGATTTTTAGTGTAAAGGAATTAATACTTTTCATCAAGGATTTTAGAATATATATGTTTCTATGAAATATATGTATATATTTCACAATATTACTGTTTTTAATGTATTTCTGATCACATAAATGCAACCTCGTAGTGTAGAAGTATTTTTGGGATATTATAGAATTATAGATATCCTTGATATATAGTGTGCAGTATTCAGTGATTAATAAGGTAATATTCCTTTTCATAACACGAGTCAATCATATAATTGTCCTCTTGCGTGCCTGACTTAGACATGCCGTGAACAGGACTACCTCAAAGAGTGCGTGTGTGTGTGTGTGTGTGTGTGTGTGTGTGTGGTAAACTCGCACACGGAGAGAATGAAGAGCAGGTGTGAAGAGACTGCAGTCGCTGTACGGGAGTCGACCTGTCGAAGCGCTTGTCTCTTCACACACTCTTCACACCCTCACACACCCTCACACACCAGGGGAAGAGACGAGGAGAGCACAAGTGTGGAAAGGAAGAGATAAAGTCATAATTGAACTGGGAGGACGCAGGAGATGCTAAATATAACGGTGCATGAGTGTATTTAACACACGTCAGGTGTGTCTGCTCTTCAGGAACAGACGTGAGCTGATAGCATGTTTTAACGTGTCATTCAGAGGCCATTGATTTAGTAATCTGGATGAGGTAATGTTACATATTAAAATAAAAATGTGTTTCAGAAATTCCAAAACTTGTTAGAGGTCCTGCACTGCAACATGGATGTAGTCCATGCAAAACTGTTTTAACTGTAGTAACAAGAAAAGTTACTACTAAATAATACAGTAGTTGCTATTTCTTATTGTTAAATAAATTAAGAATACAATAATAATAATAATAATAATAAAATACACTACAATAATTACAATAATACTACAAGAATTATACTACAAGAATTATACCACAGTGCAAGGACTGCAATAATTACAATTATTGTAAGAATTGCACTACACTACAATAATTACATCACAACTACTTCAAGAGTTAGAATAATTATACTGTAAGTTACACTACACAACAAAAAATATAATAAGTATAATTCAAGAATTACAAGAATTATACTACAAGAATTGCAATATGTAACGGACGTAAACACAAGAGAAATACAGATATGGACTCAAGTGCAGGAGTTTTATTCAACACTAACTAATACAGGTAAGTATTCAGGTGAATAACTTCAAGTGCATCATCATTTCAGAATACAGGGGAAAGCTCACAAAGAGCGCAAAACACAGCAATAAAGAGTCCAAAACAGCTCAGGTAAATGTACTCGTCAAACAGAAGACCATGAGAACAAAACAGCTTCCATGAAGCACTTAAACAGCAAAAGATAAATAAACTTAACTTTAATAGTCCTTAGTACAGGAACAGGAATCAGCACAGGTGAGTCTCGTACTCCTCTGGTTCACAGGAGAATAAACACAGTCTTTGCGCTGGAAACAAACAGGTGAGTATAATCCATGGGAATGATCACGTTCTAAAAAACAAAAAAAGTAAATAGTAAGTTTCTCGCAGGGAAACCAGATCTGTAACCACATTTGACGACAGACAAAGGACAGAAACTGTTGTGCTTAACTAGTGTGATTTCTGACTGAGTCCAGGTGATAATCATCAGTAAACCGGAGAGAGCGAGCGGGTGAATGACTGTGAAGGTGAGTGAGAGCCTTACTACAAGAATTACACTACAAGAATTACAAGAATTATAATGCAAGAATTATACTGCAAGAATTACAAGAATTATACCACAGGAACTGTAATAATTATACTACAAGAATTACACTACACTACAAGAATTACAATAATTATACTGCAAGAATTACACTAAACTACAAGAAATACAATAATTATACTGCAAGAATTACACTACACTACAAGAATTACAAGAATTATAAGGCAAGAATTACACTACACTACAATAATTACAATAATTATCAGCCAGGCTCTCACACCAGCCAATCACAGCGCACTCCCTCATCTGAGTTCTAATCACACACACCTGCACCTCATCATCACTATCATCACCAACACTATAAATAAACTCCTGTTAAATTTTCTGCTTCCGTAGCAATTACACTACCGTACAAGAAATTCAATAATTATACTACAGGAATTGCAATAAGTATACTAAAAAGAATCACACTACAGTAAAAGAAGTACAATAATTATACTGAAATAATTGCAAGAATTGTATTGCAAGAATTACACTACAGTACAATAAATACAATAATGACATTGCAATAATTACTCTACAATAAAAGAAGTACAATAATTATACTGAAATAATTGCAAGAATTGTATTGCAAGAATTACACTACAGTACAATAAATACAATAATGACATTGCAATAATTACTCTACAATAAAAGAAATACAATAATTATACTGAAATAATTGCAATAATTATACTGAAATAATTGCAAGAATTATACTACAAGAATTACACAACAAGAAATACAGTAATTATACAGCAAGAATGCTACAAAAGTGGCAATAATTATACTACAAGAATTACACTACCATACAAGAAATACAATAATTATACAGCAATAATTACACTACATAACAAGAAATACAATAATTATACTGCAAGAATTACACTAAACTGCAAGAATTACAATAATTATACTACACGAACTGCAAGAATTATACAGCAATAATTACACTAAACTACAAGAATTACAAGAATTTTACTGTGAGAATTACACTACCATACAAGAAATACAATAATTATACAGCAATAATTACACTACATAACAAGAAATACAATAATTATACAGCAAGAATTACAATACATAACAAGAAATACAATAATTATACTACAAGAATTACACTAAACTACAAGAATTACAATAATTATACTAGAGGAATTGCAAGAATTATACGGCAAGAATTACACTAAACTACAAGAATTACAATAATCATACTGTGAATTACACTACCGTACAAGACATACAATAATTATACTGCAAGAACTACACTACAACAAATACAATTCTTTTATTAACAATATTATTTAAGACATACATACTATAGGTCTACGGTAGTGTGTTACTTGTATTTATGCTTCATTGTTTTGTGGATGAAACATGAGTTATAGACACATTACAATAAAGTGTTACCGTTAATACCTAAAATCTTGATATTATATGTTAAGCATCGCCTCCTCATCTGATAAAGACAAAATAATCACAAAAGCACTAGTAATAGTTATACTGCACTCATTGAATTGCATTCAATGAAAAACACATATTTGTCATCTTTAGTGTAACATCTTCATGTTTCTCTGTGTAACAGTGCTAGTTGCATGCGTGTGATGCATTCAGATGCCCTGTGTGTGCAGATGTCTAGAAATTCATGCTCTCTTGTTCCTCAAACGTTGGGATGAAGAGCCCCTGCAAAGCCGCTTCTCTCTCTGTTGAACAAAGCTGTACTTATCAGCTCAGGGCGGATATCGATCTATTAAAGTCAGAGCGGCCACAGGGACGTCTGTACCTACGTGAAGTTTTCTTTTCTACCTTTGCAAAGTCGTTCTCTCAGATCTTAGGTTTGTCTTTCCTCGTCTCCTCCCGTGAAGAAACTGCAGCGTGAAAACTTTAAACGCGCGGAACAACTTTGAAAAGCCGGCCGCTGAAGTTTGCTCTGGGCAACGGCCGACTTTGAAGAATTTATTTACCCATTAAATGCAAGAAAAATAAAATCAATGGTGACACCCTCACAGTGAGGCAGACTCTCTCAGACCAAAGAGAACCAGAAAAAAACATTATCATAAATAACTTACAGATACAAACTACTCTGAATCTCTCCTGCACATTACAAACATGCTTCCTATAGAATTACTAAAAATGGAGAGATAATGATCTGTCAGCTCTTATTCTTTTATTCTCCTTTAGAAACGTACAGTGTGTTGCCGATGCCATGGTATCAGAAGGCAAATCCGTGTTATTTTGCTAGACACCATTGTATAGGATGACCAGATTCATGGCATTTCAATGGTACGCCAAGGTACATTAAAAAATACCATGGTACATGTGGCCCATATTTACATGGTACTATAAGACAGCGTTTTCCAACATGCTCCATCTATTATGTTCCTCTCAGCCCTTAAGTATCTCTTCATCAACACCAAACCAGGTTCATACACTGTAACTTCACAATTCAATTCACATTTGTTTGTATAGTGCTTTTCACAATACATATCATTTCAAAGCAGCTTTACAGAAAATGCATGAGTCCACATTACAATTACAAACACATTCTTCTCAAGAGGCAATTTCTTTTAATCTGGTTAAATAGCTTTTGGTAACACTTTATATTACGACCCGCAAACAACTGCGTAAGTAAACCGAAATTACGGTGTACGTTTCTGTAATTATAGTGTACTTCCGTGTAGGTACAAGGGAACAATATGTTAAGTTTTGGGTAATAAAGGGGTAACAAGCAAATATACAACCTGCAAAGAACTTCGTAAGTAAACCGAAATTACGGTGTATGTTTTTTTTTTTAATAAGAGTACCTTTCTCTGTAATTACTGTGCAAATAGTGTTGTTTCGTATTGTTACATAGTAAGTAGTGTTTGTTACCCGTTTCAACTGTGTATTTACAGGGTAAGTGTAACTCCTGCGGGCTGTAAATTAAAGTGGTGCTTGTTACCCCCTTGTTCTGTGTAGTTACAGGGTAAGTGCAGTAAATATACAATAAAGGATCCCATTTAATTTCTGACTTTTATTTTACAAAAAAAAATCAAAACACTTTTTCATCTTAATAAAGCATTGTCTTTCCTACAGTATACTCAAACAACAAAGTTTAATTTACAACCCACAGATGTCAAAATTACCCTGTAACTACATTGCATAAGAACATATTTTGCCAGAAATGTGATAAAAACTTTTATATACAACAGACGTACAATTTTTGCCTGGAATATATTAACAGAATAGGTACCTGTTAGTTTTAAAATAATTACATTATACATAATTTGCTTGTATATCTGGTTGTTACCCCTTTATTACCCAAAACTTAACATATTGTTCCCTTATACCTACACGGAGGTACACTATAATTACACAAACATACACCGTAATTTCGGTTTGCTTACGAAGTTCTTTGCAGGTTGTATATCTGCTTGTTACCCCTTTATTACTCAAAACTTAACATATTGTTCCCTTGTACCTACACGGAAGTACACTATAATTACAGAAACGTACACCGTAATTTCGGTTTACTTACGCAGTTGTTTGCGGGTCGCAATATAAAGTGTTACCTAGCTTTTTTCTTAACAGACATTTAAATTACTAATTTGATACGGTGTACGTATTGTGTATTTTTACATTTGTTCTAATATTTATACACTTCCTGAATGTATTTAATTTCTCTAACTCCACTGTTGACCCTTCCCCTACACCTGGCCAAACCTCAGCCGTATCAAGTGTTTTACAATACAACATCAACACAGTAAGTGCATTACTCCTAACAACGACGTGTGCAAAGTGGTTAAAGACACCTAATGTAAAGTGGGACCAAGTATGTATATAAAATAATAAACATTAATGGTCCTAAAAATGTAATTTAATACATACGTTATTTTTAAAGGTGAAATTGTTGTTGAGATGGTTCTTGAACTGTGTTTACCAGCACTGATCGTTCATCTTCCTCAGCTCAATCCACACATCTGTGTCTTTCTGGAGGAATCCGTCGCTCCTCGAGGACGACAGCGCAGGTGAAAGGAAAGGTAAATTGCGGAGATGTTTATAAATATGTGAGTGTGTAATTATGGCAATGAGAGCTCTCTCGACTGAGATAAACACCTCCGTTTACTGCCGAAGTTTAGGGACTGCGTCTGCATGAATATTTGAGCTGAAATGCTAATGCTCCTGCTATTAGCCAGAGTGTGTGAATGCGTGCCAGTGTGTGTGTGTGTGTGTGTGTGTGTGTACGGGCTCACTGTCAAGATGGCTGTCCTGCTGCTAAACGGACAAGAGCTGCAACTCCAAAACTCCCCAAACATCAAAGTGAAGCTCCAGAGAGAACGAGGAACTTGATGGAGTCAGGGTGTCCTTTTAGCTACTGCAGACGAACTAACAGGTGGTGTGTGTGTGTGTGTGTGTGTGTTTGGCTGAGCGGATCTGAGCGAGGGTGGCCAAGAGGTAGAACCCGGACCAGAGCATCTCCGTGTGTGTGTGTGATCCTGGTCCAAACTGGCAGCGTTTCTGAGCCTCACACACACTGCAGATGTTCCTCTTCCCAGAATCCCCTCAGCGCTCCGGCTCCTCCGAGCGAGAGAAGAGGAAAACAAGAGACTGGAAGAAAGAGAATCTGTAGCTGTGGCAGGACTGTGTGTGTTTGTGATCAAGGCCCGTCTCTCGGAGACAGACGGAATAAAGGCTGGTCGCGTTACAGTTTATTCTGAGCGAAACGGGAACAGACGTGCAGCGTCACCAAACCTGTTCGTTAGAAATCATGCAGATTTCAGTCTTCTACTACAATATTTCACATTCAATTCAATGGATTTTTTGTCATTTCTTTATAATTGTTTGTGAAAATCTTTAATGAAAATTGTTTCAAAGTAACACGTTTTTTTCAGTGCAATAGATACTATATAGCAATCACTTATTAAAGTCATCGCCAATTAGAAGGGTTATTATGCTTTCTCTTTCATTCACACAAACTTTAAATACTTCTTTTCTTTTCTTTAGAAGAAGCTGAAAAAAATATGATTTTATAAAAATATCATTAATCACAAGTTTTTGTTTGTTTGTTTTTAAGCAAAATATAGTCTTTATAAGTTTCTCTGTTAAACATGTGCTTGTGTTCGGGAATCACTTCTCTCATGTAACTGAGAATACCGTGGTATTACCGAACTGTGTGTTTTGGTACTTTTTAGTTTTTTTTTCTTTTTTTTTTCCCGAAATTAATAACTTACAGTCTTAAGGTTTTAAAATTGCATTTAAATGTATTTACATATTTAACTAAACAATAGTGGAGGGAAATGTGTGCAGACTTTGTCTCGTACTGGCTGGAATATGAGGTTCTCTGGTGGAGATCTGGACGACACGCTGTACAGCGTCTTAATCAAAACTCTTAAAGGAGAACTCCGGTCAATTTTAACATTGAGCTCATTTTTTTTGTACATTTGGAGTGCTGTCAGTACAGAGAACAATGACAAAAATCAGTGTTGCCTACACCGTGTTATCCTCGTTTTAAAATGTGCACCCTGTTGACTTCAATGGGGCAAGTTTTAAACCTGCTTTTAGCCTCTTAACATCCTTGATGTGTCATTACAAGTGCGTGATCATAGGTACTAAACCTATGCGCGTGAACTCGACAATCGATTACTGTGGACTTCGACCGAAAAACAGGATGTAAATACAGGTATGTGCGCTGGCTGAATAAACATCATTTTTATTCATATCTTTCACATCTACTGCAGTCAGATTCACTCGTGTTCACTCTGAAGGAATCACTCACATGACCTGTGCACTTGTAATGACACATCAAGGATGTTAAGAGGCTTTAAAAACTTGCCCGTATTGAAGTCAACAGGGTGCAAATTTTAAAAACGAGGATAACACGGATTTTTGTCGTTGTTCTCTGTACTGACAGCACTCCAAATGTACACAAAAAATGAGCTCAATGTTAAAATTGACCGGAGTTCTCCTTTAATATCTTTGACAAAACTGGTTATTTCTTCCAAAGAAAGCTCCTTAAAAGTAATATATACGACTCTTCTGAACTCAAACGATCGTTTTGTGTGTGTCATTTCTGCTGCTGCTCTCAAATCCAATGTGTATTTTATGGTACAACTAGTTTTCTTTTAGTATATTTCTAATTAACATTTAAATGAGTTTTATATAAGAACAATAGAAGTCTGGTGATGTAGTTGTGTGTGGGTCCTCGGGTCTCTCATCAGTCTGTCTCTCTCTGACACACACACACACACCTCAGGTTGTCTCAGGTTGTGTTGAGCGTCTCTGAACTCGAGCATCTGGTGCTCAGAAGCTTCTTCAGCTGATTAGCTTCTACAAGGCAGATTTCAGAAGGACTTCGAATGTCTGATGATGCAGGAGAGAGAGAGAGTGTGTGTGTGTGTGTGTGTGTGTGTGTGTGTTGTGTGTGTGTGTGTGTGTGTGTGTGTGTGTGTGTGTTGTTTTTCAAAAGAAAATCTTACTGACCCCAAAAGAACGGTATCCTGTGCTAAAATGATTTTGGACACTTGAGAACTGACTCAGAGTTCTTCATCTCGGTGTGTTTGAATCCGCAGGTGTTTTGGTCAGTTTTAGTGAATGTATAATGTTGGGTTAGAGAATCACGTTGAGATTGTTAAGATGTTTGTTGCTTAGCTGTGTGGTATAGTGGTAACTGACCCTGGTACAGTTTGATTATCATATTCATATACCTTGGCATTTATTTATTTTATTTTGTTTCAAAAACCAAACATAGCATTACCAAGGTATTTCCAAGGTATGTTTTGATGGTAATACTGTAGTGTTAAGGTGTGTGTTCTGTGCCTTTGCTCATTACTTTGATAACCTTTTCCCCCAGTCAGTGCGTTTGCTTCCGTCCTTTGGAGATCTGTGAGCACCACAGGTGAGGTTACAGCTCATGTGTTCAGGTGGAGGGCCGAGCTGTGAAAGCAGACGACGGCATGAAAGCAGCGGTGTGCCGTGGATCTGAGGCTCTCGGCGAGAGTCTGATTAGGTTTGCGGTTCAGGTTGAACGTGTGCGCAGTCAAAGAGAGCAAACAGGAGATTAATGAGAGCGCGGCGCTTTGTGTTCCCACCTCAGTCTAAAGCAGGATATTTCTGTCAACCGATAATTACTGTCAGATGGCTGCAGCACCTCTCCCAGAGATGACAGGAACGAGGGAGGAAGGGAAGAAACGAGTGCGCTCACGGTGTTATTCTGTCACACCTGATGTTGCTGGAGCCAGTTTTTTTCCGGCTGGCGCGTGAGGTAAAGTTGGTGAGAGGCTTCACTTTCACTCCAGACGGAGTAAATTAAACTTTGATTCAATCTAAACAAACAGCACCATCATCACCAGCTCAGGTTAGGCCCAGATGTACACGCTGTGAGGAGCAGTCTGAAACTATGAGGAATAAATATGCCTGATATGTGTGGAGTTGTGTATATGTTTGTATATATACAGTAGTCATCATTTGAAGTGGATCAAAAGAGTTAATCAAAGTTGTCCTAAGACAAGAATGGGTTTTGTTCAAAATTCATGTATAACTTTGAAAGGTTTTGATCCACTTCAAATGTTGACTACTTTGTGTATTTATACACACACACAAATGTACACTAGTTCAGTCATAAAACTCTTCAGAGCGTTAGATTGGTTCTCTTGAAGCTGTCTGCTTTGGCCAATCAATCTGTCTATCTCCCGAGCCCTCCTCCCTCCTCCTCCCTCCCCCCTCCTCCTCCCTCCCTTCTCCCTCCTCCTCCCTCCTCCCTCCCTCCTCCTCCTCCTCCATCCCTCCTCCTCCCTCCTCCTCCCTCCTCCCTCCCTCCCTCCTCCTCCTCCTCCTCCCTCCCTCCCTCCCCTCCTCCTCCCACCTCCTCCTCCCTCCCTCCTCCTCCTCCTCCCTCCTCCCTCCTCCCTCCTCCCTCCCTCCCTCCTCCTCCTCCCTCCTCCTCCCTCCTCCTCCCTCCTCCCTCCTCCTCCCTCCTCCCTCCTCCCCTTCTCCCTTCTCCCTTCTCCCTCTCCCTTCTCCCTTCTCCTTCTCCCTCCTCCTCCTCCCTCCTCCCTCCCTCCCTCCCTCCTCCTCCCTCCCTCCCTCCCTCCTCCTCCCTCCTCCCTCCCTCCTCCCTCCCTCCTCCCTCCTCCCTCCCTCCTCCTCCTCCCTCCTCCCTCCTCCCTTCTCCCTCCCCTTCTCCCTTCTCCCTTCTCCCTCCCTTCTCCCTTCTCCCCTTCTCCCTCCCTTCTCCCTTCTCCCTTCTCCCTCCCTTCTCCCTTCTCCCTTCTCCCTTCTCCCTTCTCCCTTCTCCCTTCTCCCTCCCTTCTCCCTTCTCCCTTCTCCCTCCCTTCTCCTCCTCCCTCCCTTCTCCTCCCCTCCCCTTCTCCGTGTGTGTATACTCATTCCAAGTCAACAAATTTTTTATGTAGTTTAATGTAGTTTCGTTTGTATTTTCTTTAACTTCTTTTATGATTTTGTGCTGACATGTCATAGAGTTTGACCTTTGACATCACTGTAAACTTTCTAATTAAGGATCTGAAAGTGTTTTCTCCTCCATCTTAGAATGTGAAGAGTGTAATTAATGAACTATCCTACACTCTAATAAGATATCTCAGAGTTGTAAGTAAATATTATTGAGGAAATATACTATTTCAGTCTTTCTACTTAAAATTTCAGTAAATTCTACACTTTTGTTTCCAGTGGAACCCTATATAATATATGAATAGTTGCATCTATTTATGTATTTTTTATTTTTATTTTGTTTTATTTTTTCACTCACACACACACACACACACACACACACACACACACACTCACAAACAGGCGCACACATCTTTGTGGGGACTCTCCATAGACGTAATGGTTTTTAAACAGTACAAACTGTATATTCTGTCCCCTTACACTAACCCTACCCCTAAACCTGCCCATCACACACACACACACACTAACCCTACCCCTAAACCTACCATCACACACACACACACCACTAACCCTACCCCTAAACCTGCCCATCACACACACACACACACTAACCCTACCCCTAAACCTACCCATCACAGGAAACTTTCTGCATTTTTACATTTTCAAAAAAATATAATTTAGTATGTTTATTAACCCATTTCCCTCGTGGGGACCGCTGGCTGGCTGGCTGGCTGGCTGGTCCCCACAATGGAGGTGATCTCATGTTTTACTATCCTTGTGGGGACACTTGGTTCCCACAATGTAATATAAACAAAAACTCACAAACACACACACACGCACACTCTCACACACTCACACACACACTCACACACTCACACACACTCTCTCACACACACACACACACACACACACACACACACACACACACACACACACACACACACTCACACACAAAACTACCATAGACTACAAGGCTATATGAAGATACTCGACTCACAATTGATTTTCTCTTTATGTTTCTGAAAGAGTCTCTTCTGCTCATCAAAGCTGCATTTATTTTATCAAAAATACAGTAAAACAGTGAAATATTATTCCAGTGTAAATAATCTGTTCTCTAAGTGAATATATAGTAAAGTGTAATTTATTCCTGTGATCGAAGCTGAATTTAAGCATCATTACTCCAGTCTTCAGTGTCACATGATCCTTCAGAAATCACTCTAATTTGACGATGACTAAAAGTATTCATGTATTTTTTTTTTTTTTTTTTTTTTTATTTATTAATGTTAGTGTATCAACTTAGTCTGAAATATTTCTCCTAAAAGTATAAATAAAAAAGACACACGTGTCTCCAGTTGTCATCCAAACACACGCAGAGCGGCTCAGATCATTGATGAGGATGTTTGAGTTTACAAGCTTTCGCTGTGTTTTAACAAGCATGAAAACTATCATATTGAATAACAT
>NC_140217.1:309359-329359 GCF_951802725.1 Rutilus rutilus | reverse complement strand
TATTCTATGCCATTCTGTAGTATGAATAGTGTGAGTAGTGCGTTCACACTGGAAATGCTGAAAAGAAAAAGTGCACTTTAAGTACGCGGGAGATGCACTTATTTAAGTGTGGGACATTGGACACTTCATGCACACTTCATGCTATCAGACTCCGATGCTGAAAGACAAAATAAACGTACAGTATAAAGTTCATACACTACATTTGTTTGTTTTGCTATAATCCGTTACAATCTGATTTACGTCACAATATGGAACAAAAGTTCTGTTGCTACTTCCAGTACACTGATACTTGAATATACATGACCACAAATGTTTGTGTGTGTGTGTGTGTGTGTGTGTGTGTGTGTGTGTGTAAGAGTGTGTGTGTCTGTGTGTGTGTGTGTGTCTGGGAGTGTGTGTGGTGTGTGTAGACGAAGATGAAGATGAAGATGAATATCAGCGTCTTGAGCTAATACTGTAGTACTGCTGGTTTCAAAGCTCTCTGACAGATTCCAACTGATTACTCGCACACACACACACACACACACACACACACTAAGCTGGAGTCTCTAACCTCTTTGGCAGTAAATTAATGAGGCTATGGTCAGTTCACTCCAATCCTCCTCATGGCCGCACGTTATGTCGAGTTTCCTCATGAACTTTCTTTGAAGTCTTTCCTAGAGAGAGTGTGTGTGTGTGTGTGTGTGTGTGTGTATAAATCTCTCAGACTTCTGTACTGCGCAGGTATGACGGCAGGGATCCACTACTGTATACTACTGTAAATAAAATAAAAAACGCTAACTATATTATCATGTATAGCTAGTAAAGTAATATAAAGAGGAATCCCTTCTCATGAGGACTGCACCATTAATCAATATAAATCCTGAATCGCGACATGGCTTAGTGTGATTATGAAGTGACAAACTCTATGCTTTCAGTAAATGAAGAGATGCGCTGTGTGTTTCAGAGTGAAGCACGTCACTGTTGATTCACACGCGTTAAGCTCGTGATCCGCCGGCGTTTCAGCGTCTCGACTCGCAGTTTCACATAAGCTGCATCAGCTGCGTCTTCTCGAGTCCGAGTCGCATTATCACATCAGCTGCATCAGCTGCGTCTGCTCGAGTCCGAGTCGCAGTATCACATCAGCTGCGTCTGCTCGAGTCCGAGTCGCATTATCATATCAGCTGCATCAGATGCGTCTGCTCGAGTCCGAGTCGCAGTATCACATCAGCTGCATCAGCTGCGTCTGCTCGAGTCCGAGTCGCAGTATCACATCAGCTGCGTCTGCTCGAGTCCGAGTCGCATTATCATATCAGCTGCATCAGATGCGTCTGCTCGAGTCCGAGTCGCAGTATCACATCAGCTGAGTCTGCTCGAGTCTGAGTCGCAGTATCACATCAGCTGCGTCTGCTCCAGTCCGAGTCGCAGTATCACATCAGCTGCGTCTGCTCGAGTCCGAGTCGCAGTATCACATCAGCTGCGTCTGCTCGAGTCTGAGTCGCAGTTTCACATCAGCTGCGTCTGCTCGAGTCCGAGTCGCAGTATCACATCAGCTGCATCAGCTGCGTCTGCTCGAGTCCGAGTCGCAGTTTCACATCAGCTGCATCAGCTGCGTCTGCTCGAGTCTGAGTCGCAGTATCACATCAGCTGCGTCTGCTCCAGTCCGAGTCGCAGTATCACATCAGCTGCGTCTGCTCGAGTCTGAGTCGCAGTATCACATCAGCTGCGTCTGCTCGAGTCCGAGTCGCAGTTTCACATCAGCTGCATCAGCTGCGTCTGCTCGAGTCCGAGTCGCAGTATCACATCAGCTGCGTCTGCTCCAGTCCGAGTCGCAGTATCACATCAGCTGCGTCTGCTCGAGTCTGAGTCGCAGTTTCACATCAGCTGCGTCTGCTCGAGTCCGAGTCGCAGTTTCACATCAGCTGCGTCTGCTCGAGTCCGAGTCGCAGTATCACATCAGCTGCATCAGCTGCGTCTGCTCGAGTCCGAGTCGCAGTATCACATCAGCTGCGTCTGCTCGAGTCCGAGTCGTAGTTTCACATCAGCTGCATCAGCTGCGTCTGCTCGAGTCCGAGTCGCAGTTTCACATCAGCTGCATCAGCTGCGTCTGCTCGAGTCCGAGTCGCAGTATCACATCAGCTGCGTCTGCTCGAGTCCGAGTCGCAGTATCACATCAGCTGCATCAGCTGCGTCTGCTCGAGTCCGAGTCACAGTTTCACATCAGCTGCATCAGCTGCGTCTGCTCGAGTCCGAGTCGCAGTATCACATCAGCTGCATCAGCTGCGTCTGCTCGAGTCTGAGTCGCAGTATCACATCAGCTGCGTCTGCTCGAGTCTGAGTCGCAGTTTCACATCAGCTGCGTCTGCTCGAGTCCGAGTCGCAGTATCACATCAGCAGCGTCTGCTCGAGTCCGAGTCGCAGTATCACATCAGCAGCGTCTGCTCGAGTCCGAGTCGCAGTATCACATCAGCTGCGTCTGCTCGAGTCCGAGTCGCAGTATCACATCAGCTGCATCAGCTGCGTCTGCTCGAGTCCGAGTCGCAGTATCACATCAGCTGCGTCTGCTCGAGTCCGAGTCGCAGTATCACATCAGCAGCGTCTGCTCGAGTCCGAGTCGCAGTTTCACATCAGCTGCGTCTGCTCGAGTCCGAGTCGCAGTATCACATCAGCTGCATCAGCTGCGTCTGCTCGAGTCCGAGTCGCAGTTTCACATCAGCTGCATCAGCTGCGTCTGCTCGAGTCTGAGTCACAGTTTCACATCAGCTGCATCAGCTGCGTCTGCTCGAGTCCGAGTTGCAGTTTCACATCAGCTGCATCAGCTGCGTCTGCTCGAGTCTGAGTCGCAGTATCACATCAGCTGCGTCTGCTCGAGTCTGAGTCGCAGTTTCACATCAGCTGCGTCTGCTCGAGTCTGAGTCGCAGTTTCACATCAGCTGCATGTGCTCGAGTCTGAGTCGCAGTATCACATCAGCTGCGTCTGCTCGAGTTCGAGTCGCAGTTTCACATCAGCTGCATGTGCTCGAGTCTGAGTCGCAGTATCACATCAGCTGCGTCTGCTCGAGTCCGAGTCGCAGTTTCACATCAGCTGCGTCTGCTCGAGTTCGAGTCGCAGTTTCACATCAGCTGCATGTGCTCGAGTCTGAGTCGCAGTATCACATCAGCTGCATCAGCTGCGTCTGCTCGAGTCCGAGTTGCAGTTTCACATCAGCTGCGTCTGCTCGAGTCTGAGTCGCAGTATCACATCAGCTGCATCAGCTGCGTCTGCTCGAGTCTGAGTCGCAGTATCACATCAGCTGCGTCTGCTCGAGTCCGAGTCGCAGTATCACATCAGCTGCGTCTGCTCCAGTCCGAGTCGCAGTATCACATCAGCTGCGTCTGCTCGAGTCCGAGTCGCAGTTTCACATCAGCTGCGTCTGCTCGAGTCCGAGTCGCAGTTTCACATCAGCTGCGTCTGCTCGAGTCCGAGTCGCAGTATCACATCAGCTGCATCAGCTGCGTCTGCTCGAGTCCGAGTCGCAGTTTCACATCAGCTGCATCAGCTGCGTCTGCTCGAGTCCGAGTCGCAGTATCACATCAGCTGCATCAGCTGCGTCTGCTCGAGTCCGAGTCGTAGTTTCACATCAGCTGCATCAGCTGCGTCTGCTCCAGTCCGAGTCGCAGTTTCACATCAGCTGCGTCTGCTCGAGTCCGAGTCACAGTTTCACATCAGCTGCATCAGCTGCGTCTGCTCGAGTCCGAGTCGCAGTATCACATCAGCTGCGTCTGCTCGAGTCCGAGTCGCAGTATCACATCAGCTGCATCAGCTGCGTCTGCTCGAGTCCGAGTCGCAGTTTCACATCAGCTGCATCAGCTGCGTCTGCTCGAGTCCGAGTCGCAGTTTCACATCAGCTGCATCAGCTGCGTCTGCTCGAGTCCGAGTCGCAGTTTCACATCAGCTGCATCAGCTGCGTCTGCTCGAGTCCGAGTCGCAATTTCACATCAGCTGCATCAGCTGCGTCTGCTCTAGTCCGAGTCGCAGTTTCACATCAGCTGCATCAGCTGCGTCTGCTCGAGTCCGAGTCGCAGTATCACATCAGCTGCATCAGCTGCGTCTGCTCGAGTCCGAGTCGTAGTTTCACATCAGCTGCATCAGCTGCGTCTGCTCGAGTCCGAGTCGCAGTTTCACATCAGCTGCGTCTGCTCGAGTCCGAGTCACAGTTTCACATCAGCTGCATCAGCTGCGTCTGCTCGAGTCCGAGTCGCAGTATCACATCAGCTGCGTCTGCTCGAGTCCGAGTCGCAGTATCACATCAGCTGCATCAGCTGCGTCTGCTCGAGTCCGAGTCGCAGTTTCACATCAGCTGCATCAGCTGCGTCTGCTCGAGTCCGAGTCGCAGTTTCACATCAGCTGCATGTGCTCGAGTCCGAGTCGCAGTTTCACATCAGCTGCATCAGCTGCGTCTGCTCGAGTCCGAGTCGCAGTTTCACATCAGCTGCATGTGCTCGAGTCCGAGTCGCAGTATCACATCAGCTGCGTCTGCTCGAGTCCGAGTCGCAGTATCACATCAGCTGCGTCTGCTCGAGTCCGAGTCGCAGTATCACATCAGCTGCGTCTGCTCGAGTCCGAGTCGCAGTTTCACATCAGCTGCGTCTGCTCGAGTCTGAGTCGCAGTATCACATCACCTGCGTCTGCTCGAGTCCGAGTCGCAGTATCACATCAGCTGCATCAGCTGCGTCTGCTCCAGTCCGAGTCGCAGTATCACATCAGCTGCGTCTGCTCGAGTCCGAGTCGCAGTATCACATCAGCTGCGTCTGCTCCAGTCCGAGTCGCAGTATCACATCAGCTGCGTCTGCTCGAGTCCGAGTCGCAGTATCACATCAGCTGCGTCTGCTCGAGTCCGAGTCGCAGTATCACATCAGCTGCATCAGCTGCGTCTGCTCGACTCCGAGTCGCATTATCACATCAGCTGCATCTGCTCGAGTCCGAGTCGCAGTATCACATCAGCTGCATCAGCTGCGTCTGCTCGACTCCGAGTCGCATTATCACATCAGCTGCATCTGCTCGAGTCTGAGTCGCAGTATCACATCACCTGCGTCTGCTCGAGTCCGAGTCGCAGTATCACATCAGCTGCATCAGCTGCGTCTGCTCCAGTCCGAGTCGCAGTATCACATCAGCTGCGTCTGCTCGAGTCCGAGTCGCAGTATCACATCAGCTGCGTCTGCTCCAGTCCGAGTCGCAGTATCACATCAGCTGCGTCTGCTCGAGTCCGAGTCGCAGTATCACATCAGCTGCGTCTGCTCGACTCCGAGTCGCATTATCACATCAGCTGCATCAGCTGCGTCTGCTCCAGTCCGAGTCGCAGTATCACATCAGCTGCGTCTGCTCGAGTTCGAGTCGCAGTTTCACATCAGCTGCGTCTGCTCGAGTTCGAGTCGCAGTTTCACATCAGCTGCATGTGCTCGAGTCTGAGTCGCAGTATCACATCAGCTGCGTCTGCTCGAGTTCGAGTCGCAGTTTCACATCAGCTGCATGTGCTCGAGTCTGAGTCGCAGTATCACATCAGCTGCGTCTGCTCGAGTCCGAGTCGCAGTTTCACATCAGCTGCGTCTGCTCGAGTTCGAGTCGCAGTTTCACATCAGCTGCATGTGCTCGAGTCTGAGTCGCAGTATCACATCAGCTGCATCAGCTGCGTCTGCTCGAGTCCGAGTTGCAGTTTCACATCAGCTGCGTCTGCTCGAGTCTGAGTCGCAGTATCACATCAGCTGCATCAGCTGCGTCTGCTCGAGTCTGAGTCGCAGTATCACATCAGCTGCGTCTGCTCGAGTCCGAGTCGCAGTATCACATCAGCTGCGTCTGCTCCAGTCCGAGTCGCAGTATCACATCAGCTGCGTCTGCTCGAGTCCGAGTCGCAGTTTCACATCAGCTGCGTCTGCTCGAGTCCGAGTCGCAGTTTCACATCAGCTGCGTCTGCTCGAGTCCGAGTCGCAGTATCACATCAGCTGCATCAGCTGCGTCTGCTCGAGTCCGAGTCGCAGTTTCACATCAGCTGCATCAGCTGCGTCTGCTCGAGTCCGAGTCGCAGTATCACATCAGCTGCATCAGCTGCGTCTGCTCGAGTCCGAGTCGTAGTTTCACATCAGCTGCATCAGCTGCGTCTGCTCCAGTCCGAGTCGCAGTTTCACATCAGCTGCGTCTGCTCGAGTCCGAGTCACAGTTTCACATCAGCTGCATCAGCTGCGTCTGCTCGAGTCCGAGTCGCAGTATCACATCAGCTGCGTCTGCTCGAGTCCGAGTCGCAGTATCACATCAGCTGCATCAGCTGCGTCTGCTCGAGTCCGAGTCGCAGTTTCACATCAGCTGCATCAGCTGCGTCTGCTCGAGTCCGAGTCGCAGTTTCACATCAGCTGCATCAGCTGCGTCTGCTCGAGTCCGAGTCGCAGTTTCACATCAGCTGCATCAGCTGCGTCTGCTCGAGTCCGAGTCGCAATTTCACATCAGCTGCATCAGCTGCGTCTGCTCTAGTCCGAGTCGCAGTTTCACATCAGCTGCATCAGCTGCGTCTGCTCGAGTCCGAGTCGCAGTATCACATCAGCTGCATCAGCTGCGTCTGCTCGAGTCCGAGTCGTAGTTTCACATCAGCTGCATCAGCTGCGTCTGCTCGAGTCCGAGTCGCAGTTTCACATCAGCTGCGTCTGCTCGAGTCCGAGTCACAGTTTCACATCAGCTGCATCAGCTGCGTCTGCTCGAGTCCGAGTCGCAGTATCACATCAGCTGCGTCTGCTCGAGTCCGAGTCGCAGTATCACATCAGCTGCATCAGCTGCGTCTGCTCGAGTCCGAGTCGCAGTTTCACATCAGCTGCATCAGCTGCGTCTGCTCGAGTCCGAGTCGCAGTTTCACATCAGCTGCATGTGCTCGAGTCCGAGTCGCAGTTTCACATCAGCTGCATCAGCTGCGTCTGCTCGAGTCCGAGTCGCAGTTTCACATCAGCTGCATGTGCTCGAGTCCGAGTCGCAGTATCACATCAGCTGCGTCTGCTCGAGTCCGAGTCGCAGTATCACATCAGCTGCGTCTGCTCGAGTCCGAGTCGCAGTATCACATCAGCTGCGTCTGCTCGAGTCCGAGTCGCAGTTTCACATCAGCTGCGTCTGCTCGAGTCTGAGTCGCAGTATCACATCACCTGCGTCTGCTCGAGTCCGAGTCGCAGTATCACATCAGCTGCATCAGCTGCGTCTGCTCCAGTCCGAGTCGCAGTATCACATCAGCTGCGTCTGCTCGAGTCCGAGTCGCAGTATCACATCAGCTGCGTCTGCTCCAGTCCGAGTCGCAGTATCACATCAGCTGCGTCTGCTCGAGTCCGAGTCGCAGTATCACATCAGCTGCGTCTGCTCGAGTCCGAGTCGCAGTATCACATCAGCTGCATCAGCTGCGTCTGCTCGACTCCGAGTCGCATTATCACATCAGCTGCATCTGCTCGAGTCCGAGTCGCAGTATCACATCAGCTGCATCAGCTGCGTCTGCTCGACTCCGAGTCGCATTATCACATCAGCTGCATCTGCTCGAGTCTGAGTCGCAGTATCACATCACCTGCGTCTGCTCGAGTCCGAGTCGCAGTATCACATCAGCTGCATCAGCTGCGTCTGCTCCAGTCCGAGTCGCAGTATCACATCAGCTGCGTCTGCTCGAGTCCGAGTCGCAGTATCACATCAGCTGCGTCTGCTCCAGTCCGAGTCGCAGTATCACATCAGCTGCGTCTGCTCGAGTCCGAGTCGCAGTATCACATCAGCTGCGTCTGCTCGACTCCGAGTCGCATTATCACATCAGCTGCATCAGCTGCGTCTGCTCCAGTCCGAGTCGCAGTATCACATCAGCTGCATCAGCTGCGTCTGCTCGACTCCGAGTCGCATTATCACATCAGCTGCATCTGCTCGAGTCTGAGTCGCAGTATCACATCACCTGCGTCTGCTCGAGTCCGAGTCGCAGTATCACATCAGCTGCATCAGCTGCGTCTGCTCCAGTCCGAGTCGCAGTATCACATCAGCTGCGTCTGCTCGAGTCCGAGTCGCAGTATCACATCAGCTGCGTCTGCTCCAGTCCGAGTCGCAGTATCACATCAGCTGCGTCTGCTCGAGTCCGAGTCGCAGTATCACATCAGCTGCGTCTGCTCGAGTCCGAGTCGCATTATCACATCAGCTGCATCAGCTGCGTCTGCTCCAGTCCGAGTCGCAGTATCACATCAGCTGCGTCTGCTCGAGTCCGAGTCGCAGTATCACATCAGCTGCGTCTGCTCGAGTCCGAGTCGCAGTTTCACATCAGCTGCATCAGCTGCGTCTGCTTGAGTCCGAGTCGCAGTTTCACATCAGCTGCGTCTGCTCGAGTCCGAGTCGCAGTATCACATCAGCTGCATCAGCTGCGTCTGCTCCAGTCCGAGTCGCAGTTTCACATCAGCTGCGTCTGCTCGAGTCCGAGTCGCAGTTTCACATCAGCTGCATCAGCTGCGTCTGCTTGAGTCCGAGTCGCAGTTTCACATCAGCTGCGTCTGAACATGACAAACATCTTCACAAACCTGCAGTGAGAAGAGCTTTCAGAACAAGAGAAGCTTCAACAGCTGCTGCGGAATACAAGCTTATGGTTTAATGCTTCAGAATGAAGACATTTGGACAGCCATAAATATTAGTACTGTAATTTAAAAAAGAAAAATTGTCATTATTGTATATTTTTTCTTAAATACTTTTATATTTTATAGTCAATAATTACAATAGTAATATTTCTTATTTTGTTTAATATTTTATTCAATAATAATCATAGTGATAATAAATTGCATTTAACATGGCAATCACAATTTGAATCCAAAAAAATCACAATCGTGCTTACCTTCTTTTATATTTAGATGCTGATATCAAATCAAATCTACAGTATTTTGGCACTAATTTGTTTTGTAGAGTCCACTGAAGTGAGACAGACGCCCTCGTCCACAGAGACCACTGAAACCACACCACACTATCTGAGGTCGTTTTATTGGCTGGTGAAACCATCGAAATTATAGCAGCTCCTGAATATGTAGATGTGGGCGTGGCTATGCTAATGAGCTCCTGTTGCGCTGTCAGCCTTGATGTTCTTTATTTGTGAAATGGAGAGGAAGTTTTGAATTGTATTGAACTTTTATTTCAAAGAGACTCTTCAGACTGTGTGCAGATTGTCTCTGTCCGTCCAAACATCATTTTTCATCTGGGCGTTTGGCGTGTCAGTGTGTTTGTGTGTGTAATGTATCAGTGTGTGATTCTGACAGAGGAAGTGCTGGTGTGTGTGAGTGTGTGTTGTGTGTTCTGTCAGCATCGATCGGGTCTCAGACAGCTCATTCTCTCCGCTGACAGACAGTGATGGAGGACGGCTCCGACTCACGACTGTCCCGCGCTCACAGAGTCCATCGATCCGATCCGGGTGGACGGAGACACACACACACACACACACACACAACGTTCTGCAGCTCTAGAGCGATTTCTACGCCGCTAAACTGAGCAACTCAAGCACAGCTCAAAACTTCACAACTGACTGAATCTAATTCCCTTTATATCTTCCTTTGGATGCTTTGCTGTTGTATCTGAAGTGTTTTGAAGAGCTCATAAAGTGCTGTAGACTCTTATGAGACAGAGATTTACACACACACACACACACACACACACTGTTTTTGAGTCAGCTTTCTCTTCCTTCTTGTGTTTGTAGACACACTGTAAAAAAATGATTGTTGGTTAAACTTAAAGTAACCTGGTTGCCTTGAAATTGTAAGTTAATTGAAATTAATAATAGATGAGTTAATACAATGAAAGGGATTGATTTAATAAACAGAAACTCAAAATATTATGTTATCTGAACCACATAAATTATCTAAGTTGATTTGACAAAAGAAAACATATAGTGATAAATCATGAAAAGTGCTGAAAACAGTGTGTGAGAAACTGAATTCAGTCACAGCAAAAGCTCATAGAGTTCAGGGCTGCGTTTCCGAAACCTTCTTAACGCTCCGTCGTTCTTAAGTTACACCTTAAGCTGTAGGCTACCTTATGGATAATACATGTTTCTAATAATACCTTATGGATAATACATGTTTCCCGAAATGTTCTTAGTTAAGTAACCCTTCTGTAAGTCATGCGTTCGTAAGGTTGGTCTGGACCGCTCTTAGCTTTACCTCATCACTGTTGCAGGTCTACACGAATATAATAGTTTTAATACACCCAGTGTTCAGTTAGGCTAATTCAAGTGTTTTCATGCAAAGAATACAATTGTCATTACACTGATTGTTGTTAGATTTTTTGTTATATTATTATATATATTATATTATCAATTTAATTAAAGAGCGCTTTTAAAGGCCAGTGAAAGCATAGGCTACTGTCAGTTAAGTCCTATTCAGACGCTAATATTGTTTCTCATGGGCTCGTATTTTAAACATTTACAGGGGTAAGTCTGTGTTTTTAGTGCGTCCGAATCCATAATATCAGTGTTTTTTCTCACCCAACCCGCGTAAAATCCCTGGCCAAATTAGTTCCTACTGTTTTTTGACAAACAGGTCGTGTGGGAATTGAATTGCCGTCTGAATCCACATCTCTGAGTTTACAAGAAGAGATTCAAAATCCACTGTTTAAACCCTTTCTGATCACTGCCGAGCACCGTACGCAAGATGCACACTTTTATTACTGAAATGCTGGAAAGTATTTACAAGAACCATATTTCATCGCAGCTCCACCTCAGCGAACAAAAATGGGAAAGAGAAGAAAGCACATAAAAAATGTTTAATGGTTATTATGGCAGCAATACATGATACAATCTTAAAATATGTAGGCTAGGCTATTATAGGCTATTATAGTTTGGATTATTTTTTATAATATCCCTCCTAATAAATGCAATTTCAACTATTTCTGAAGTGCTTCTCTTATAAAGAACAGCGCTTTCTCACATAACGCAGTGAAGCAGCTCCTGCACGAGAGAATAGCTGATTCTGGAGCCGTCGATATCAGCAGATTCAGCAGCATCTCCACGGACAGCACCGGGTCACGTCGCACGCAAGAAGGAATATCTTCAGCAGCTTCCTGAGGTATGGTTCGGGGAACACGCCTAGCAACCTTTAGTTAAGTTACACCTTAAGAGTCTTCGTAGCACGCTAAGAGACAACATCAGGAAAGCAGCCCAGATCTGTTATTTTAGTATTATTTATATACTATTAGAATATTTATTAATACCGGTTTAAATTAATTTCATTTTTTGTTTCAGTAGTTTTACTGTACAGTAAGATTTTTTTTTTTTTTCAACATTATATTAGTATTTTATTTTTAATCAGCCCTATTCGAAGTAGTAACATTGATGTTTCTTTCATGTAATCATGTAATATTGACTAAAATTGATATTGGAATTAATATAATATTGCATAATAATATTGCCTTAAGAAGACCTGAAATAAAGCAGATTGTTATAATGCGTTTAAGGGTCTTTTAATGGTGCTTTTATGTCCTTTTTAACATTTAAAGGCTTTAAAAAACAAATAAAAATTCAGTTCAACACAGATCATTTCCCAAGTAAAAAAATAATAATATATATATATATATATATATATATATATATATATATATAATGTACATACATGATTACAAAGGTACACATATCAGATATTATTTCAATAGTTTATATATGACATACACAAATTATTCATATTGAGTTATATAACTATTTATCACCTTGTTTTTAAACATTTTCTTGAATTTACAGAGTGAAGTACACAATTTTAATTCCTTATCACAATTATTCAATAAGTTTACCCCTTTAACTGATATACATCTATTTAAAAAAAAAAAATATTGCCCTTACTTTTTAAAACATATATATTACTCTTAGTTTATACTGACTTTCTCTTATCCCGCACAGCCCCTCAATACAATTTACTATAATTTGTTATATACTTATATATATATATATAACTTATTATATACTTTATTCATTATCTGTGCAATATAAAGCTTAACTAAATCAACAATTTTAAAGCTTGTAAATTAATAAATAATATATTTGTTGGTTCATAATAGTCAGCCCGTTTTACAAATCTTATTGCTTTCTTTTGTAACATATATATTGAATTTGTATTAGTTTTATATGTATGACCCCACACCTCCACACAAGAAGTAATGTATGGAACTATGAGCGAACAATTCAATATATAAAATGATTTTTCATTCAAAATATGTTTTATTCTATTAAATATTGCAGTGGATTTAGACATTTTTGTTTTACTTTTTTTATATGGGATTTACAGCATAATTTATGATCTATTATAACACCCAAAAATGTATATTCATATACTCTTTCTATTTCCTCATTATTAATCCTAATTTTTAGCTTTGTTATTACTTTGCCGATTGCTAAATATTATGAACTTTGTTTTACTCAATCCCATCTTTTTAAGACCATCAATTCAATTTCGACTATTTAGAAGCTGTTCCAAATTTTTACCTGAACAAAATAAATTTGTGTCATCAGCAAACAATACCATTTTTAATATTTTAGAAATTATACTATAATACAATAATATAATAGTAATACTTTACAAATATAATCTAAATACATTACAAACAATTTGGGGCCTAACACTGAACCTTGTGGAACACCACAAGTAACTTTCATTAGAACAGATTTAATATTATTTATTTATTTTTATTTATTTATTTATAAAAAAAAATTTATAAAAAAAAAAAACATATTACATATACATACATTTTCACAAATGTAAATATGTCAGATTATAGCCTTAGGCTAACCCCCTGGCAGGTTGGTGTTACACACAAGTTAATAAATACATACAGAGACACTATATACAGACTATATACAGAGAAACAAGGACAAGAACAGTGATCACATCATGTTAGAACAAACAATAACAACAAGAGTGGACAACAAAGGACATTTAGAAAACAGTAAAGCATCAACTGTATTGCACAAACCACAATGTTGCTGTCCTGATATTGCACTGACCCGCATCACACTGACCCCTATTGCACAACCCATGTTATGCTGACTCTTATTGCACAACCGGTATTGCACTGATAATTGTATTCCTTTTTGTAATGCACTAACTCTGTTTTACGTCTGATATGTAATGATTAACTAAACATGATCTCATGTTTGTGTGTCCCTCAGCCACACTTTTAAATGACTCCTAAAGGTAGGAAGACTTGTGCTTTCCCTCACTGACAGTGGAATACTATTCCAGAAGCTCACTCCCTGATATGACAGGACGTCCTGTGAAAAGGTGGTCCGCCTAAATGCCAGTTCACAATCGCCTCTCATAGTGGCTCTAGTCACTCGAGACCCAGCAACACTGCTAGACTTTTGTTTAATAAAATCACTCAACAGTGGAGGTGCCAGACCATGAATAACCTTGTAGATTAGACAGGCTGATTTAAATCATTTGAAATTAGCAAAGTTTAAAAACCTATATTTATCTAAAATTTGACAATGGTGATATGACGAAGGTTTCTTGTCTAATATTTTCAATGCTCTTTTGATTTATTTATTTATTTATTTATAGCATTATTTATTTGTACAAAATGGTATCTATCCTCAAGGTAACTTCTAAACCAGTTTGTATTTGGCCTGTAAATGATGTCAGAATGCTGATTTGTGTGTGACTGTTGCTGTAATACGGCAGCCTGTACTGTTGAGATGTGTGTGTGTAAAGTGTGTCCCTGTACTGTAGAGATGTGTGTGTGTCCCTGTGCTGCTGAAAGCGAACGAGAGCGAAGCGTGAAGGTTCAGAGAGGAGCGCGTCACACTGTCTGAGTCCTTCAGAGAGGAAAGTTCATTAAACACCTCTGGGACGAGTCTCCTTAGTTTAGCAGTGACATCTGGGTGTGCAACGGTTAAAACGTTCGCACCTGTTTCTGAGCGCTCTGCCACACACACACACACGCACACACACACACTCGACAGACGGCAGAGAGAGAGAGAGAGAGAGAGAGAGAGTTATTCGGAGGCCCTTCACCTGCTTTGATGAAATAAGGCAATTACTGCGAGACAAGCGCGAGAAGAGCAGGGACGGCAGTCAGGCGTTTACTGAAACTAGAGTTTCTACTTCAAAGGGCCGGAGGAACCGCAGCGGAGCGAGAGAGAGAGAGAGAGACAGAGAGAGAGAGAGAGAGAGAGAGAGAGGAGAGAGAGAGAGAGAGAGAGAGAGAGAGAGAGAGAGAGAGAGAGAGAGAGACCTCATCAGATACACATCTGATATTCCTCTCACCCTAATCCTCACACAGCGGCCACCATTAGCCTGAACACACACACACATTCAACAGACAGTGCTGTTTAGTAAAGTCGACAGCTGAGAGATGAATCTCGCTGTAAGTCGAGGTGAAATACAGCATCAAACATCTGAGAACACTGTAACTGTTGAGAATTTAACTTACTGTATGTGCAAAATTGGATTATCGGAATATCACAACCCCCATTGCAAATCAGGTTTATTGGCAAAATGTACAGACTTTCAGCTGTTTTCAATGGACAAATCAAACAAAAGTAATTGAAATAGCTCAACACAACAAATGTTTCAAGTGATTTCCCCAAATTTAATTGAAAACACTTTTAACTTTTAATGACTTCTGCAGTCTCACAATTTAGTCAACCGCCTGATATAATCCCTCAGAACAGCCCTAATCTGCAGAACAGGGGTTGTCTCGCTAATCAAGGGCTTCATTAGCTGCACCAGGTGAGCTAGAGCTAGAACACACGGACTGTCTGAACCGGCGAGGTTTGTTGAGTGTCACGTTTGACTGCAAGTTAGAAATATGGCTAAGTCAAAATGGTCCAAAAAGTTAAGAGAAGATTTCATCGCCCTTCACAAACAAGGAACAGGATACATAAAGATAGCGAAGGCACTAAATGTTCCTGGAGACAACCGTTGGAAGCAGATGTTCAAAGTTAAAGGAACAACGGTTCAGACAAACCCTCGACTGACTGCAGAAGACCCGCAGCAAGACTTGATGGCCACAGGCTCTGAGGTTTCAGCTGCACAGTAAGGCTCGTACTAAACACATACCAGAACCCCAGGACTACACCACTGCTGACCCAAAGCACAAGAAAAGTCGACTCCAATTTGCTCAAAATCATACAAATAAGCCACAGAAGTTTTAGGATTCTGTTCTGAACTTTCCGTCCCTGTGGATCAGCGGTGTGTCTGGAGGAAGAATGAAGCATGAAGAACTACAGTTCAGCGTGAGGAGCTCGTGATGCTCTCGGCTGATGTATATCCTCCGGCTCTGGACACCTGCAGCGTGTGGAAGGAGAGATGGAGTCACTGTAGTATCAGGAGATCCTAGGAGAAAACATCATGCCGTCAGTGAGGAAGCTGGAGCTCGGACCTTCAACAGGACAATGATCCCAAGCATTCCTCAGATAACACCAAAGCCTGGTTGCAGAAGAAGTCCTGGGAGATACAGTGGCATCACAGACGCCTGACTCGAACCCCATAGATCATCTCTGGTGGGATTAGAAGAAGGCGGTTGCGACTCACGTCGTTCCAAATCTGATTTCATTTCATTTTATTGTAAGAATTTCTTTTCCTTGCGTCCCGAGACAAACACAGGTACACATCAGTGTCGAGAACAGAGAGTTTTGAGAGATTCGAGAGCTCAGTCTCAACCTGCTGTTATTCTGTCGAAAGAAGAACGTGTGAATAATCTTTATTCCGGCGACAGCTCTGACAAACTGAGCACTTCTTTCAGCTATCGCCACAGTATCTATGAAACTTTACTATATTCCAGCTCATATGAGGCTTTATGTGAGGAACAGACTCAGATTTTACTCGTAATTCACTGAACATCTTCTCCTTCGCCACAGCTCTCAAATCTCACTCTTCATTGCTCATATTCAACATTTTATGAAAAATTAAAACCAAAATGCATTCATCTATTCAGCCTCTGTTAATGTTAATGGAAGAAATCAATGAAAACTTTGTATAAGTTAGAAAATACAAAAAAGCTGCATTTTTTTTCACAACGGTCTTGAACCCTGCTGTATGTAACCATATTTGTGTGTGTGTGTGTGTGCGCGTGTGCTGTATATAACACACTATATACACTCTTTGATCAGAATACAGCAGTGATATAAACACTCGTCTCTGTTTGTTTTGTAAGTGGACTAAAATCAATATCGCAAACTTCTCAAGTTTTCAAAGGCGTTCAGGATGTCTGGTTATTTCAGCGCCGCTCACAGAAACTACTAACCCTTGATGAGAAGATCTGTGTGAATACATCACTCTCTCCAAGCGTTCAGCAGATCTGCTGCATGTGTCTCATTATCTGACATGTGCTTCAGAGGTGGATGGAGAGCGAGACGAGTGTGTGAGAGTGTGTTTATGTGGTCATTGTGTGTTTGTGCTGCTATATTGTACAGATGAACAGAGATATACAGTCACTGCAGTGAATCTCAGTGATTCTGTGATTTTGTGTCAATCACTGTCACCTGACCCAACTCATGACTTTAGTAGATTTGTAATGCTTTATATTTTTTACACTACCGTTCAAAAGGTTTAAGTCGAAAATATTTTTTTATGCTTCTGAAAGAGTCTCTTCTGCTCAAATAACCTGCATTAATTTGATCAAAAATTATGTAAAAACAGTGAAATATTATTCTACTGTAAATCAGCAGTTTTCTGTGATTATATAGTAAAGTGTAATTTATTCCTGTGATCAAAGCTGAATTTTCAGCATCATTACTCCAGTCTTCAGTGTCACATGATCCTTCAGAAATCACTCTAATATGATGATTTGATGATCAAGAAGCATTTATGATTATTATCAGTGTTAAAAACTCATATTTATGTGGAAACTGTAATACATTTTATTTTTCAGAATTTTTGGATTTTCAAGATTCTTTTGATGAATGGAAAGTTCAAAAGAACAGCTTTTTTTTTTTTTAAATAGAATATTTTGTAACATAATAAATGTCTTTAGTGTCGCTTTTTATCAGCTTAATGAAGACAAAGTATTAATGTTTTTTTTTTTTTTTTTTTATGTTTACTGACCTCAAACTTCAGAACAGAAGTGTGTATAGAAAGATCAGCAGCAGTAATAGTGATGCTTAATAACTAGTAATAGTTTTACTGCTTCTGTAACCAGTGTAAATATTCAGCTCAACTTCAAAGTGACTAGAATGGATGGAAATAGAAACCTAAACCTCTGTGCCTCAGATAAAGCCTAGCAGATTGAATCCGATATCTCCAAAATCCTCAGGGAAACAGCTCTGTTCACACACACACACACACACACACACACACACGTGGACGCTCTCCTCACAGGTCTCTCCAGAAAGAGCTTTTTCCATGAGTGATTTTGAGGTGGAGTGCTTCTTCAAACCCTTACATGAGAGAGAGAGAGAGAGAGAGAGAGAGAGAGAGAGAGAGAGAGAGAGAGAGAGAGAGAGAGAGAGAGAGAGAGAGAGAGAGCCTATAGAGTGGAAAGAGTGTAATAAGAAATGTTCCCGTGTCAGGATGGACTGAGAGGAAACTCAAGCATGGCTAAAAAGAGCGTTCGCAGCCAGTCAGTGAATTCTGTTCCCTATTTGTCTCTGCCACTCGCCGAGCTCTCTTCATTAATAATGCATGAACTGAGCCCATGTATTAGTGGCCAGCCTAGCAGAGAGAGTGAGAGAGACTGTGTGTGTGTGTGTGTGTGTGTGTGTGTGTGTGTGTGTGTGTGTGTGTGTGTGTGTGTGTGTCTTATTTATTGAGGAGGTTTTGGGAGCTGCATCAGGTGTGGCGTCCGCTATGCATCACAGAGGAAAAGCCCACTCAGGGTCCCTAGAAACACACGGTAATTGAGTTCATTGATCAAATTCAGAATGACACGCAGGAAAGAGAGAGAGAGAGAGAGAGAGAGAGAGAGAGAGAGAGAGAGAGAGAGAGTGTGTAAGGCTGTTACACTGCAGATTTATAAAATAGTAAAATCTCCTCACAGTGAAGAAACACTGTTATCACACTGATAGATTCTGATTGGATGAACCGTTTGACTTCTCTATTAATGCACCAAATTGCTGGGAAACTGCAAACAACTAGAGTCATTCTAATGCTTGGAGGAAGAACTGTTTATTCATTTATAATTATTAATAATATAATAAAATGTAACTATTTATTGAACGTTGTTTGTTTGTACTGTTGTGTTGCTTTGTAAAGCTATGAGAGCAGTTGTAAAATCACAGTAACATACCGTAGAGATTTAACTGATTTAAGTTAGTTTGCAGGTTTGGGGTCAGTAGACGTACGCTAGCGTTCAGCTTGGAAAGAATCTTCCTGATCTCAAACTTTTGAACAGAAGTGTGTATTAAAAGTCGTTTTCTTTCATTTTCTTTCAGGATGTGTGTAGTTTTCTGTAACTGTCTCACCGTAAAGTGTTTTTTTGTTTAGTGTCTGAGTTTAACAGCATTGTGTCGTAAAGGCGTTTCACCAGAAGCTCTGTTACAGTTACTGAATAAACGACTGAACGCTTCATACGAGCGTTTCTTCTCGTGAAGAATCAGAGATGAATTAAACAACTGAAGACTCGAGCAGAACGACAGATGCATTAGTGATTAAATCATGACAGACTGACAGTCGTTTCACTTCAGCCTGTTCCTGTGGCCTCGAAATCACTTCATTCACCGACATCAGCTGTAAACACTCGTGTAGAACAGAGGAGAGCAGTGTGTGTGTGTGTGTGAGTGTGTGTGTGAGAGAGGTGTATATAGACAGGGAAGATGAAACACAAACGGGTAAAGAGAGTCTGAACTCAGAAAGTCAAAGAACAAACATGAGAATGGCAGCGATACGCCTATTATCTCTGAACTGAAACACACTCGCACACACACATCTTCATCCTAATGATGGACAAACCCTGTGTGTTTAATTGCTGTCAGTGTGCTGACGACCGCACTGAAGTTCACTGCAAAATCTGAAACTCATAAAATCGAGTAGAAATGATTGTGAGCCTTTAAATTGGATGGAAACAAATATGTTATTATAACATACTGATGAAAATTATATTTATTTTACAGCGACACAATAACTCACAGAACTCTGAATGCGTTATTTGCAGCTCCCATTTAAAATGTCTTATTTTGTAACTTTCTAAATCTAGTTTTCAAATCCAGTCTGACGGATAATCGGTTCTGCCAGATGAAAACGTCCGTCTGAAACAAACCAATAAATACGCAGTAATGGACTAGTTTGTAATCTGTGTTTATTTGGGCTGGAGGACTAAAGCAGCTTTACTCGCCGCTGGATAACAATCACAATCAAGCATTTCTTGCTTCCCACAAAAACATAATTTACTGTCCATGAGCCATTTTAACATTGCCAATATTAGTTACGTGTTGACAAAGAGTCGCGTAATGACGGTCCTTATCTTCCGCTCTGAGAATCTGCCTCATATGAGTTTAGTTTCACAGCAAACAAATAATGAGAAACTAACCAGCAGCATCACATCACCTGTATCAGCAACTTCCTTTAAAGTGTGTGTGTGTGTGTGTGTGTGTGTGTTCTCAGCTGAGGTAATAATCAGGTAGACGGGTAAATGTGCTAATGCTGCTCACAGTTTCATTCTCATTTCACATGAATGGGAACAAACCTGGAGAAACAGATTGGACAGGTGTAATAAACAACAACATACAACACACACCCTGATACGCTGCAGGAGAGACGTGTGTGTGTGTGTGTGTGTGTGTGTGTGTGTGTGTGTCAGGGGTTAGTGGCTCTTTGATTCTGTCTGGAGACCGACTTCACCTCGTTGACTGAATCTCATTTATCTCCTAAATACACACACACACTGCGGGCCGTTCATCTGTACCTGCTCTCTCAGGCACCTCATTGAGTCCTCATCAATCACACACACACACACACACACACACACACACTGTCAGACACTTCGACACAGTTGTGCGAACAGGAGCAGCATGGAAATCAGAAAGTGAATGGAAAAAGTTATTTTGGTGAGTAACAGAAGGTTGGATCTGAGCTGAATAGTTAACTCGTTTCCTCAC
>NC_140217.1:279359-304359 GCF_951802725.1 Rutilus rutilus | reverse complement strand
CCCTAAAAAACTAAATGAAGACTTCATAAAAGGGCATAATAGGACCCCTTTAATGAAGCGGCACAGAATCAGAACTCATTGCTGATGAGTAGGGATGTGCCTGAAGGAACAGGCTTATTCTACGGAGCCCCTAAAGGGACATTGTGATGGAGGAAAAATATATTTTTAATGCTTTTGCATTCTCTCACAATTATATAGTTGGATAATTATATTGTATATCATTTGTGATCATCAGGCAGCTGCTATCAATATGTGAGGTACTGAAATCGATTTTGAATGCGTTCAGTCGCTTTTTACTTTCGAATTCGCGATCACATGTACTACTCCAGCAAACCTAACCATGAGCCTTGAGGAGCTCTGTAGAAAGGGTTATCCCTATGAGTGTCAGTGGGGAATCTCTCTGGGAACGGCTCTTTCCCGGGAAGCGAAGGCGTCTCGAGTGTGTCGACTGAGGATCGGAGCTGAAGGCCTTCGTTCACCTGAAGCCGCTGTTCGAAGCGTGTGTGTTTCGGCTGTTTTCCCAGCTGTGGGAATCCCTCGCGGAGACACACACTCCTCTGCACTGGCTGTGAGGTTTTCTAAACACTGAAGGTCTGGGCTGCCTCAAAGAGACGGAGACGCTCGGTTACAGAGAGTGCCAGAAAGAACTGAAGACAAATAAACAAATGCAGTGTGTTTCATTACTGATCAAATGGAGACCACCTTTACTCTGCTGTCAGACAGCTTTATTACACACATCAAACTCCACCGTCCAATCAAAGCGCAGGAACTTCCAGTTCTTCAAGGTTTGTTTGATAACCCTTCCAGAGGTCGAGCTGAACTCAGGGTCACTCGGTCACATCTGACTCGTGCCTGTGATGTTAGCAGTGTGTGTTAGACGTCCAATCGTGATCAAGAGGGAGGAAATGAGCTTCATTTGATGTGAGTTTCATTTCAATCACAGGACGTCACAAACACTGCAGATATAACACAGGTCTGAGGAACTGACAGCGGTTCACTTTCAGTCGGTTCGGTGTCATTTTAGTCTACTAGGTGGAAGTGTTTTTTTTTGTTGGTTTTTTTACTTAGAAATACCAGGATTGAGTTATTGCAGGGAATAAATGATTAAAAATCTGATTAAATCCGATATGAATTCTGACCTGTAATGCTGCCTGAATCATGATGGCACCGTGTTCGTTCTCCGAGTCCTGGTTTCTCCCAAGGGTTCTCCTCCATTCTGTCACTGATGGAGTTTGTGTTCCTGTCTTCTTCCCGGCTTCATTAGTTAGAGACACTTAATATTCAACATTATTATTGATCTGACTGTACTGACGCTGCTGTATGAGAACTGAACTGATGATGACATCACTGTTTTCCCCAGAACTGCTTTATAGATGAAATTAACAAATGTAATAATTGATGATCTTTATGATGGATCTGAATCAACACTGAACTGACTTCAGCTGAACAACAGATGAAATGCATGATTTTCCTGTTATTACTGTAAAGCTGCATTGAAACAATCTGTATTGTATAAAGCTCTATAGAAATAAAGGTGACTTGACTATAACATAATATATCACATCCCATATTCACAATATACATTTTCAATATATAAATGATGAAAAGTTTAAATTTACTCTATTACAGAACAGTTATGTGTTATGTGAAGTTCCTCAAAATATACAACATTGTTAAAAATTTTGGGCTTGGGCGAAATTTCTAAATGTTTCTGAAAGAAGTATTTTTCATTTGATCAGAAATACAGTAAAAACAGTAATATTCTGAAATATCAATGACTTTTTGAATATATTTGGAAACCATCTTCAGTCTTCAGTGTCACATGATCCTTCAGAAATCATTCTAATATGATGATTTGATGCTCAAGAAACATTTATGATTATTATCAGTGTTGAAAACAGTCGTGCTTCGTCAGATTTCTGTGGAAACCGTCATACATTTTATTTTCAGGATTCTTTGAAATATCAACTGTTGTACATTATAAATGTCTTTACTCTCACTTTTGATCAGTTTAATGTGTCCTAGCTTTGAACAGTAGTGTAAAAATATTAAAATATTAAATATTTATAAATCTTTTTTTTTTTTTTTTTTGTATCATGAGGATATTGTGATAACATACAACATGGATGGGTTAATATTCAGTCTGATGTTTATATATGATATAGTGATTTATTGATTGAATTTAATTTGACCTGTCCAACCTGTAGTGAATGATTCATTTACTATGAACTATTACATAAACTATTTTCAATGTTGAAAAAAATCAAAGAGAAAAAAATGTAAACTTATGAAATAAGATATTTAATATCCATGAACTACTGTTGGCCTTGAGTGTTTGTCCAGAGAGATTTAGGTGATGTGAGTTTCAGTGAGAGATTCTCTGCTGGGCTCAGAGAAATATGCAAATGTGATGGATAGGAAATGCAAATGAAGTGCAGCACTGCGACTGACCAATCAGGAGACTCCGAGAAATCTTGCCTTTAATTTCTATTCATTGTCATTTCTCTCCATTATCGCTGGTTCACTTCAGAGGAAGCTTCCCAAACACCTTGGATCAATATCAGTCAGCTCTGTTTTTTAATTTCGCTTTTCTCTCGAAGATGTAAAATGCGTGACAGATATTGACCTTTAGCGAGAGCTTTTGATAAATGATAAATGAGGGTCTTTTGATAAATGTTACCTTCTCAAATGCACCTCTCTAATCTCCAAATGATACAGAAACCTTGTTATGTTTCATTATAGATCTGGGAGGTGATACGGGCCGGAAACGCTTTAGATAACTAATCTCCGCTGATTCACAGCTCCTTCAGGGAACTTGCTTTTGATTAGCCTGTAATAAAACATTTCACAGTGGCCCTGCATTATGGGTGGCATTTGAGAGCGAACGCACGCCTCAGCTACTGCTAATGAGGCCAGCGATGATTAATAAACAATAAGAACATACAGCAACACTAGAACCGTACCATCACACGAGTCCAGGACATGTGGCCATCTCTTTCTGCTTCATGTTTATAACCGTCAGGGTTAATGGAGGCTCAGCAGCCAATCACCTGCTCCAACTGCACAGAATACTGTCAACTATCCCACAATGCAACTGTCAAGCGCTTTTTACAATACAGATTGAATCAAAGCAGCTTCACAGTGATAACATGAAAATAATACAGCAAAGTTTGTTTCTAGAAGAAAATTGCGTCATCGTCCACCGTGAGACAGATCAATAATATTGTTGAATATTAAAGGGACACTTCACCCATTTGCATTAAGCTTTGCATTGTTAGAAACCCAGTCATACTATTGAATGGTCGTGCAACACTCTCTCATTTTCCCCTGAGACGGGAGAAATCCGTTATTTACCTTTTACACTTCCTCCTACAATGACGCAAAAATCGTCATTTTGCCTCATTGTAGGAGGAAGTGTAAGAGGGGGGGATTTCTGTTGAGACTACAAGCACTCGTCCCTCATCTTTCCCAGGGGGCGGGACCCGCTCACGCTACAGACCTATTACAGATCAGTGGGTGGGACTTTACTCTCTGAAACTAAAAGCAATATCCTCCATCTTGTTTGAAGCTAAGCTAACAGGCGCTGTGGAGACAGATGTAAAGTTTTGACAATAGCGGAGGAGAGTGCTCAATATGATATAGAAGAAGAGGATTTCGGAAGTCTGATGCTTGAATCAGGTGTTTGTGGCTACCTTTACAAGCCGCATTATAGCGAAGAGCAGCCGAGGCAGAAGACCTGCCTGCCGCGGACGAGGAGCCCGGACTGGCTCGGGTTAGGGCGGACTGGTGGCGCCGGTGATCTCACTATGCAACTCATAGACTGTAAGATGCAACTACGAACACAGAGATAGAGTCCGTCTGCGGCAAAGAATTTCAACGATGACAATTTCTCCTGGACGAAATCTCTGAATCAGACGAGGACACGGACGTTTGTGTTGAGAACTATCCTAGTTTCGCACCGCATATGTTCTGACTGAACATCCAGGTACCATGCAATAATTCACCTTTTCGAAAGAAATACAAACGAGGAGTAATGAGTTCGCCAACTAACTAGACATTTTGTGTGAATGTGAAATGAATTTCAAGCTCTGGTGGTAGCTAGCCTTGTAGACGGAAGAGTGATTTCTCTTATAGGCAGATATGCGCTTTCTGGATTAGTGGGAGTGGCTTGCGGAGCTGTGCAATGTGGTGCATTGTGGGAGTTGTTGTCTTTCATACAAATGCGTCCTGAAGTTATTTTTTGTCTTTCCTCGGTCACGAAGGCACCAAATTCAAAATTTATTTTACATTTCGACTACATATATGACCCACTTTAAATAAAAAACAATGTTCAAATGGGTGGAATGCCCCTTTAAATGTCCCCAACTAAGCAAGACAAAAGCCAAGGCGTCAGTGACAGGAACCAAAACTCCATCAGTGACGGAATGGAGAAAAAAACCTTGGGAGAACCCAGACTCAGTTGCTCAGTTCTCCTCTGGCCAACGAGCGAACAGTGTGTGATTATGATGCAGGCAGCATTACAGGTCAGAGGTCAGACTGGATCAGAACATTCAGAATACTATCCAGTTCCCTCTGGTTGGAGGTCAGAGTCATCTCGCCGGTATGGAGACGGGTTTGAGCTGTGATGTTGTGAAAGATGGTCTGTATGTTAAATTACCTTCTCATATGATTGGTCGGTTGATGTCATTGTCTGACTCGACCAATCACGAGAGTTTGGGGGCGGGGCTATCTGATAATTCTTGTTCAATGGCAATTTGTAAACAGTGTTTTTTTTTTGTTTTTGCAATTTGTCCTATTGGTGATGCAGGTGGAGCAGAGATTACAAACTAGTTGTTGGCTCCTTATTCAGTCAGGCTGGTATAGATTGGTGTGTGCATATATATATATATATATATATATATATATATATATATATATATATACGTATATTATAAATATTGGATCCTGTCTACCTTCGTCTTCATCTTCTTCATCTTGTGACACACACATTAAATTGATCAAAAGTGACAGTAAAGACATTTATAATGTTACAAAAGGTTCTATTTCAAATAAATGCTGTTCTTTTTATCTTTCTATTCATCAAATAATCTTGAAAAATTAAATGTATGATAGTTTACACAGAAATCTGAACTGTTTTCAACATTGATAATAATCATAAATGTTTCTTGAGCAAATGATTTGTGAAGGATCATGTGACACTGAAGACTGGAGTAATGATGCTGAAAATTCAGCTTTGATCACAGGAATAAATTACACTTTACTGTATATTCACTTAGAGAACAGCTGATTTACACTGGAATAATATTTCACTGTTTTTACTGTATTTTTGATCAAATTAATGCAGCTTTGATGAGCAGAAGAGACTCTTTCAGAAACAATAAAGAATCTGACCGACCCCAATAGTGTAATGAGGTCATGTGACAGTAATTTAGATTGACACTAATGAGTGAAATGTGGGACAAACTCTTGGAGTCCACAGATTCAGAGATTTAAATGAGATGTAAATTTGTATTGTGCCATATTAAAACATGATGATTTAATAGAGACACCAGCTAAAGTAAGTATCCTGATAAGAGCCATTACTGCCATGATATAAGCTTGTGTTGAGCCACTCAACTCTCTTTATAAGCATCGCTTTAAAACACAGCGCACTTACGATTACACGAGGGAGGTCAGAGGTCAAACAGGACCAGATGGGCTGAGAATAAGAGCACTTGTCCTCGACCACCCACCGCTCTCATATTAACACACTCTTCATCTCAAACACTCGTCCGGTAATACACACACACAACTCATGTTACACACAGTCGAATATAATGCGTTTCACAACACACTGTTTCCAAGCATCCTTACAGAACAACAGGTTAATGTTAATATAAAGGTGATGCTTATAATATCTTCATGCATTACAGTTGCATTTAGCAGATTAGAGCAGGAACATTACACAGCTTTATTCATGTTTGTGACGACATAAACACAGTTCATCTGTGTTGTCTTTGAATTGTTTATCTGTATTTGCTTTTCTTTTGCTGTTTTATCTTGATCTTTTAATCTGAATGTGTGAATTCCAGGCGTGCAACGATTCCCTCATGTCACGATTCGATACATATCACGATACTGAACTCAAGATACGAGATTATTGTGATACTCCAAGACATATGATAAAAGGTTAACAAAAAGTGTACTGTTGATTAAAATGCTAAATTTGATATTATATTGTGTGTGTAAATGAATAGGCTTGGACTTGGTGCTGGAAACCCAAAGTAAATAGGGTTAGGGTCAATAAAAATAATCATGATTCTGAAGCTGAAAATACACAATTATTGTAGACGAATATGTTTGCACTCTATCGCTGACTAGATATATTTAAAATAATGTAGGCCACTTTTTAATAAAAACTCTTGACTCTTGTACACTTGAATTATTTCACGCACAGTCATTTTTATTTTGGGTGACCTATACACAATACATATTGTTGCATTTTTGTATTACGATATTATTGTGACACAATATATTGTTACACTCCTATTGAATTCACACCAAAAGTTACTTTTATAATAATGTAAGACCTTGTCATGTTTTGGTTTTGTCAGTGGGTGTTTCTCTAAACCAAGAATGCAAAGAACGGACTTGTGTTCTTGGGGAGAACGCTCTTGCTAGTTGTTCCTGGAAGAATGAACTCACAAGGTGACGAGCACACAGATCGCTGCTGACAGTTTGAGACGATGTGTTCTTGCTGGTATTGCGCAATAAAACCCCACACAGAAGCCGTCTGCAGTACCCAAACATAACGAGAATTATTGACGATAAGTCAAGTCAAGTATATTTGTATAGCGCTTTTCACAATACAGATTGTATCAAAGCAGCTTCACAGTATTAAATTAAAATAATACAACAAGGTTTGTTTCTAGTGGAATTTATTGATTGATAAAATCAAATTAAATATCCCCAAAATATCCCCAACTGAGCAAGCCAAAGGCAACAGTGGCAAGGAACCGAAAAACTCCATCAAGTGACCTAATGGTGTCCTAAAACTCCATCAGGTGACCCAATGGAGAAAAAAACACCTTGGGAGAACCCAGGCTCAGTCGGGGGCCAGTTCTCCTCTGGCATTTATGACCTAGAGGCCGGATTGTAGTTTGAACTGTAAGATTAAAAATATTATATGAATGCCTGGCTGAAGAGATGCGACTTTAATCTAGTTTTAAACTGGGAGAGCGAGTCTGAGCAACGAACACTATCAGGAAGGCTATTCCAGAGTTTTGGGGCTAAATGTGAAAATGCTCTCCCTCCTTTGGTGGTTCTGGATATCCTAGGTATGACCAAAAGCCTTGAATTTAGTGATCTTAAAGAGCGCGATGACACTGGAGCCAGGCTTTATCGCCCAAGCCTACCCTCAGCTCAAGGGATTACTCTACAACTGTACACTACAATGTAATGTATATTCATAACAATAAAGCAACGCTTATGGAGATTCTCACTTCCGAAAACGTTTGAGCACATTTTCGATTCGCCATAAATTTTCGTAAAAATGCCAATATTTGAAATCTACACAGTTGATTTCTCACATCAAATGTTCTGTGAATTTAGTGATGAAATAGCGTACGAAATTGTAGAAAAACGACTTACTGTATTGACCTGCCTCTCCTTCCTCGAATGCCGAAATGAATGCTGGGATATTTCTGCTGTCAAGTTCACACAAGTTACCAACCGATGCATCCTCGGTAAAATGGGCGTCAAGACCACTTCCGGGATTTTTAACCGTTCTTGCCAAAATGCAAACTTGTGTATTGGGACAGTACTTGGGCAGCGACTGATGACGTTTCACAAGTCCACAAGAACACAAGTACAGACAAGAATGCATATTGAGAAACGGCCACAGTCATGTTTCTGCGTCTTGTCATGTGAATCCCTGTTTGTCATGTGATCCTGCCATGTGTCTTGTCATTGGTTAATTGTCTGATCAGTGTTCACAGGTGTCCCTCTGTGTATTTAAGCTCTCATGTTTGCCATGTGTCTTTGTCAAGTATTGTTTCCTGTAGATATCTGGTTGTAAGTTCCTGTTCCTGTTCCTGTTCCTGTTCCTGTTCCACGTCTTTGTTTCATGTTTGATCTTGATTGTAATAAACTGCACTTGGGTTCTCTACTACTTGCCTACAGCGGATCCCTATGTTACAGACCTTTTTCTTTTCTCTACATCTACTGTATGAGTGGTGCTTGAGTTTCCCTTGATTCATGCTAGAATTGTGATTTGAAGGACTGTGGTTTAGTGATTGCAAGCTTTTAGTTCACATGTTTTTCTTCTCATACAGTGTAATAGATTTGAAACGCGTCCGGAAGGAAGATTGCCCTGCGTTGAGTTGATATTTAGACTGCAGATCATTGGAGGATCATCAGGGGAATGTGGATCTGAACTTCATCTGCTAATAGCAGTAATTACAGCACAGCCAGAGGCGGCCCTGTTCCTGTTTGTCTTTGCTAATTGTCCTGAATAATCAATGCTTTTTACTATTACTTTTCATTTTAGCAAAGCTCGTCTTTGAAAATATTCATATGACCTATGCCGTTTCCACCAAAATACTGTAGTACTTCAGATTCTCCACTTTCTTTAGTAGACGTGTTTATTTAGGCTTAATGAAAGTGTTGATGAGAATCCCGTGGGAAATGTGTGAGTTTATATGAGCTGAGAGCTTTCAAATCCACACAACATTTACTTCTGCAATCTGATCGGTTTTCAAGATATTCAACCAGATGAACTCTAGGACAGGAGAGGGTTAAACTTGTTAAACATGGCTGGAAAATAATAAGTTGAAAATATATATTCACAATTCAAGTCCTTGATGGTGCAGGAGAGCTACATCACATCTATAACATACAGCTGGTATGATCTTTGTTCCTGTTCAGATGCTCAGGTCATCATTTAGCCATAGAAACAATGGAGTAACACACCAACGGCAGAGAGAATCTGTAACTATTGTAAGCTAACCGTGAATACCTCTGTGATTGAAGACGAGAAGCATTTCTTGTATGACTGTTCTTTGTATGTGGATCTGCGTAAAAAATATTCACTTGTGTGTTGATGTGTCACAGGTCTGTGAGTCGAAGTATGTATGGAAAAGAGCATCTGTCATGCTATAGTGATTTTGTGGAACTATGTATTCCTGAAATAAATTTGAAAAAATGGCTGGTTTCTGTCATGATGATGTGCATTCTGGTGGAAAATAAGAAGTCAGACTTGTTTTCTTTGAAAAAGTGTTTGTCTTTCTGTATTTAGAAAGTAAGTAGGTTTGGTTTTGACTTGAAATGGAAATTCACCCGATCTGCAGTATTATAGAGAAAGATTCATCCATACATGTATATTTACGTCACAATACAGAAGAAAAGATCTGCAACTTTTGTTTCATCATGACTTTGAGAGAGAAATGTTGAAGTTCCTGGTTTACACTGAGCCAAATCCAGCCTGACAATCAGATGAAGGGTTTCCAGGATATTCAGCTGCTGTTGAACTGAACAGGCACTTACAAACCATCAGAAATCAAAAGAAAGACACAAAGCAGGAAGAAACGTTCACTGTGAAAACGACAGAATGCCAAGCGTGGGAATCCACGGGTAATCCAGGATAGGTGTGTGTGTTGGATTAGCGCTGATGAGTGTGACTGGATTTACTCCTCATTAGAGGGATTGTATTACGGCAGAAGCTCCTCTGATTTCCCATTAGACGCCGTGCTTCCCCTGCAAACATCAGGAGTGCAGCTGGACGAACGTCACTAATGAAGATCTGTATGAAATGATCCAGCGCGAGCCGTGAGGAATCATGGGTAAAGAGAGGGGCGTCAGTGCTACCGTTCGGGTCGGATGTGGCTTCACCTGATGACGTCAGTTGTTGGTGTGTTCAGCGTGTTTACAGCGGATGCTGAACATCTCCTCACACACACACAGGTTTTACAGGCAGGGGTGTGTTTCCCGTACAACGTAACTCGTTGCTTTACTACCATAGCCCGAAACCATATTGTCGCAAATTGGTCGTTCAACCACGTTGGTTAATGATGTCACGCAGGTGGTGGAGTAATAACCACTTTTAATTAATCTGTTTGAGATCAAATGAATGCTAGATGTTTTGCTATAAATTACGGACATGGCATGTGAGGACTTTCTCATTTTCCTCAGTTATTTTGCTTTAGATTGTACTGAATGTCAGCTTGCTTATTTTGCTCAAGATCAGAGTCCACATGTCATGCAAACAAGAAACTCTTCTTCTAACCACAGGTCGAGAGCGTCGTTCCAAACACACAACTTTGCGATGCTGTTTGCGAATGTTCATTGGAACGATGGTTTCGGGAAACACAGACTCGTTGAACTATGCTAATAACTATGGAACGTGCGACCATAGTTGGCTAACAATGCTTTCGGGAAACAATAACCCTAACCCTAACCCTAACACTCATCTATTGATCTATTTATAGTTCTAGCCATCATTTATTGTTGAGTTATTACATTGATAGTTCTCTTTACTGTTCTACTTATTCTATCATAGCAATTGTTCTGTCTATCGTTCTATCAGGACATAAGGCCTATACACTTTTCAAGGCTTTTTAAACATTCAAGCAAGTTCAAAGTTTGTGTTGATGAACTTCTTTGAAAAAAAAAGTTATTTTAAAGATCATTTTAAATTTGCTTCCTTACATTTAAATTTGAATTGCTGTTCTCTAGGTTTGACGAGCCAGTTTGGACCTCGATGATACACTATATTGCTCAAAGTTTTGGGACGTCTGCCTTTACATGCACATGAACTTTAATGACATCCCATTCTGAATCCGTAGGGTTTAATGGGAGTTGCTTCACCCTTTGCAGCTATAACAGCTTCAACACTAGGTTCATGAGTGTGTTTATGGGAATTTTTGACCATTCTTCTAGAAGTGCATTAGTGAGGTCAGACACTGATGTTGGATGAGAAGGTCTGGCTCACAGTCTCTGCTCTAATTCATCCCAAAGCTGTTATATGGGGTTGAGGTCAGGACTCTGTGCAGACCAGTCCAGTTCCTCCACACCAAACTCCTCATCCATGTGTTTATTGACCTGCTTTGTGCACTGGAGCGCAGTCAAGTTGGAACAGGAACATCCCCAAACTCTTCCTACAAAGTTAACATAAAATTGTCCAAAATGTCTTGGAATGCTGAAGCCAAGGCCAACCCCTGAAATACAACCCCACACCATAATCCCCACTCCACCAAATTTACACTTGGCACAATGCAGTCAGACAAGTACCATTCTCCTGGCAACCGCCAAACCCAGACTCGTCCATCGGATTGCCAGACAGAGAAGTGTGATTTGTCACTCCAGAGAACACATCTCCACAAGAGTCCAGTGGCGGCTGCTTTACACCACCGCATCCCACTCTTTACATCAATGCATCCGTCGCTTTACACCACTGCATCCCGAGCTTTACACCACTGCATCCCACACTTTACCCCACTGCATCCCACGCTTTACACCACCGCATCACACTCTTTACACCACTGCATCCGTCGCTTTACACCACTGCATCACATGCTTTACACCACTGCATCCCACGCTTTACACCACTGCATCGCATGCTTTACACCACTGCATCCCACGCTTTACACCACTGCATCCCACACTTTACACCACTGCATCCCACACTTTACACCACTGCATCCCACACTTTACCCCACTGCATCCCACGCTTTACACCACTGCATCCCACGCTTTACACCACTGCATCCCACGCTTTACACCACTGCATCCCACACTTTACCCCACTGCATCCCACGCTTTACACCACTGCATCCCACGCTTTACACCAATGCATCCCACGCTTTACACCACTGCATCCCACACTTTACACCACTGCATCCCACGCTTTACACCACTGCATCTCACGCTTTACACCACTGCATCCCACACTTTACACCACTGCATTCCACGCTTTACACCACTGCATCCCACACTTTACACCACTGCATCCCACGCTTTACTCCACTGCATCCCATGCTTTACACCACTGCATCCCACGCTTTACACCACTGCATCCCACGCTTTACTCCACTGCATCCCATGCTTTACACCACTGCATCCCACACTTTACACCACTGCATTCCACGCTTTACACCACTGCATCCCACACTTTACACCACTGCATCCCACGCTTTACTCCACTGCATCCCACACTTTACACCACTGCATCCCACGCTTTACACCACTGCATCCCACGCTTTACACCACTGCATCCCACGCTTTACACCACTGCATCACATGCTTTACACCACTGCATCCCACGCTTTACACCACTGCATCCCACGCTTTACACCACTGCATCCCACGCTTTACACCACTGCATCCCACACTTTACACCACTGCATCCCACACTTTACACCACTGCATCCCACACTTTACCCCACTGCATCCCACGCTTTACACCACTGCATCCCACGCTTTACACCACTGCATCCCACGCTTTACACCACTGCATCCCACACTTTACCCCACTGCATCCCACGCTTTACACCACTGCATCCCACGCTTTACACCAATGCATCCCACGCTTTACACCACTGCATCCCACACTTTACACCACTGCATCCCACGCTTTACACCACTGCATCTCACGCTTTACACCACTGCATCCCACACTTTACACCACTGCATTCCACGCTTTACTCCACTGCATCCCACACTTTACACCACTGCATCCCACGCTTTACACCACTGCATCCCACACTTTACACCACTGCATCTCACGCTTTACACCACTGCATCCCACACTTTACACCACTGCATTCCACGCTTTACACCACTGCATTCGCTTTGCATTGCACTTGGTGATGTAAGGCTTGGATGCAGCTGCCCGGCCATGGAAACCCATTCCATGATGCTCTACGCACTGTTTTTGAGCTAATCTGAAGGCCACAGGAAGTTTGCAGGTCTGTAGCTGTTGACTCTGCATAAAGTTGGCGACTTCTACGCACTCTGAGCCTCAGCATGCGCTGACCCACTCTGGGATTTTACATGGCCTACTACTTTGTGGCTGAGTTGCTGTTGTTGCCAATTGCTTCCACTTTGTTATAATATCACTAATAGTTGATCGTGGAATATTTAGTAGTGAGGAAATTTCATGATTGGACTTATTGCACAGGAGGAACCGATCACGGTCCCACGCTTGAGTTCACTGAGCTCCTGAGAGCGACCCAGTTTTTCACAGATGTTTGTCGAAACGCCTGCGTGCCTAGTGCCATGGAAGTGAGTGGAACACCTGAATTCAATGATTTGGAGGGGTGTCCCAATACTTTTTCCCTTTCTATTTGTAGCTTGACAGTCTTGGTCACGATGAGCTGTTGTTCTATATTAACATTCCTCAGAAATGTGTTTCTCTAGTGTTTGAGTCTGAAGCTCGTCTCTGAGCAGGTGAGTCTGCGTTCACACACACTCGCAGCGAGAGACACAGGTCAGCACCTCGGAGAGAGAGCTGTCGGATCAGGACGCCCTCGCCGGCTCCGCTAACAGCTACTAATTGGTGACAGTCTGTGACTCTGTTAAAGCCTGTGTCTCCGGGCTCAGACCCGCCGCGGGGCGAGTGTTTCTGTGAGGTGAACGTGACACTTCCCTCGTCACAGCCCGTAGACAAGGTGAGGTCTCACATGAAGTCTTCCTCCATGTGTCACTGTGTCTCTCACACTATTAGGCGCTGGTGTCTGCTTAAATGAAAGGCTAAAATATCATTAGAATATTAAATGTTGAAACAGAAGGCCAGACGCACGTTGGTGTGTGAGCAGAATGCAGAGCGACCGGCGCAGAAGCTTTTATTCTGCATCACAATTACCTTGTTGTCGACCGACAACCGACTCCATTTTCCATTCCTTATAAATAGCTAGAAGAAAAGTGTTAATTATCCCTGTGCAATTTAATGCACCGGATACTTCAACCTTTCCGGTTTCCGGTAAACGCTCGCATAACCAGGCGTATCCGCGGCCGCAAATGTGATTTATGACAACAGTGTTTAATTTCTGTTTTTAAATAGGTTAGACGGCAATCTGCATGCATTTAAATGCGCTGATGCCGCTTGTCTTCAGGCCCTCGTTTAATATTCAGGGATGATTTTGGTCCACATGCGTTTTGGTCGGTGTCACCTTAGATTAAATTATTAGCACGGTGCGGGCCGCGGGCCCCTTATTTACCACAATCAATGAAACGGTAATGAAAATCCATTTTTCATACTATCAGCCCCTGCTGACTTTTATTTACTTGTGTGTGTCTAAGCGAGCAATTCATTCTGAGTAAATGCCAGCGCAAGAACACACATTAGCAAAGCAAGGGTTAAGAAAAGATAACAATAGACAAACACACACGCACACACTCACGCACACACACACACACCACACACACACACACACACACACACACACGCACGCACACACACACACACACACTCACTCATTGTGACTGTGATTGTGATGACATAAAGCAAATTTTCCAGAATTTCTTTCCCATAGACTTCCATTAGAAATGTTACTGAATCTGTGATTTGTTTAGTTTTGCAAACTAAGGAACAAATTTGACATTTCTGTCGTAATAAACCACATGCCATTAATGTTGTTCATAGAGTTAAACTTGTGTTGAACCAGGAATATTCCTTCAGACAGGTAAAAAATAAGTGCAAAAATGTGATCTGTAATTTTGAAGGATAAATGTACAATCGTAGTGTTTGTGTAATCAACAAATATTTGCAGATGGTCTATTTTGAAGGACTATATTGCAGATTTTCCCAGACAGATCACTGACTTCACCTCTATAATTTCATCTTTTCTAATCATTGTGCGTTTAGTCTTTCTCAGACTCTCAGTAAATGAGCTGATGTTTTGACACGATGCCTTCAGTTTCAGTAAAACCACGCAGACGAGCTCCATGAGATGTTATGTGCTAATTTAAAATCTGTGACATTAATGTGAAAGTCTCTGGAACATTAGAGATGGAGGATTCATGACTGCAAGCGTTCATGTTTAAATTACAGATGGACTTACATTACAGGACCACAGAGCGCTTTCAGGACACACACACACACACACACGCACACACACACACACTCTCTCTCACACACACACACACACACACACACACACACACACACACAGAGACACACACACTCTCTCTCTCACACACACACACACACACACACACACACACACACACACACACACATACACACACACACACACACACACACACACACACACTCTCTCTCACACACACACGCACACACACACACAGAGACACACACACACTCTCTCTCTCACACACACACACACACACACACACACACACATACACACACTCTCTCTCCCACACACAGACAAAGTTGTGCATTTGTTATGTTTAGTTTGTAGAAGTGTGTCTTTAGCGTGTAGAGATGTGTTTAACACGTAGAGCTGTGTATGTATTTTGTTTGAGTGTAGATTTTATTTTTTTATTTTTTTGTGCGTGTGTGTGCATAAAATTTAATAAGTGAATAAAAATGTAAATAAAGGAGGAGAATGGCTTGTCCATGAAATAATTCTCTCCTCCTCTTTGAGCTGATCGTCTGAGAGCTTGATTTGGTGTGTGACCTTTTGAGAACATTCTCCTCCTTGATTAAAGACGTATTAAATTTGTTTAAATAAAGCTCGTTGTAATGACACATAATTTGTAAGGAGCTATTAGGGGCTGGAAAGGCGGACTGGTGTATTTGCATGAGAATGTGGAGGATCTCCTTCATCCCAGCAGATGAACCCGGACACTAAACCTCAGATAAAGCCGTCCTTTTGACAGATACACCTTCCTTCCCAGAATCCTCTTCACACACACACACACACACGAAGGCAGGTGAGGGTCCGTCAGTCACCGCTGCTGTTAACACTCTGGGGTCGACAAACGCACCGGCGTGTTTTGCTGGATTTTCTTCACATAGTAGCAAATAGACTTAAAATACTCTGTCATTTATGGTCATACAGACAAAAGAAATATGAAAAAATAAACTGTAAAAGGTCTACTTGTGTATGTGTCCACTTACAATCAAAACAAAACATTGTGCTTTTGTAAAATAAAGAAAATAAACAGGGTGTGCTTTCTGCCTCTCCGTCCCGTGAAGATTTTTTCTGGAGCACGTTTCTAAACTGAAACAAAACTCAGCAAATACTTGTCACACAGACATGAGCAATATATCTTTATAAACATTTAAGTGTCTACTTTTAAATGATCTAATTCAAAATGAAAAAACAAATTCTCTGTTTAAGTAATCTGTATGAAACGAAGGAGAGGTCCAGTTTCTCAAACGAGTGCTCATTATCTCTAATGTGACCACACCCACGCGCGCAAAAGAGATTCACATGCTAATCGTCCATGTGAAGGAACACGAACCTGTAAACGCCCTCATCACCTCAAAACTTCTTCAGTCCTCTGCTTTTCATCGAGTTTGGAAGACACGCTGTGAGTTTACCTGGGATTTACCTCAGAAGAAGAAAGACGCGATTTGGAGATAGGAAAGATTTTAAGGTAAGAAATGTATCCTCACTTATATTAGTGAGCGTGATATTGTTGCATAAACTTCATGCTGTGCTAGTTGAACTGACTAAAATGTATGAAATCGATGGAAACATGTTGAAATATGAAATATAGACAATTAAAGGGATAGTTCACTTTGAAATTAAATTTTGGTATGTTTTAGCTTACCTCAAGGGCATCCAAGATGTAGGTGTCTTTGTTTCCGCAGTAGTTTCAATTTTGATATTTTTAGGTCAAACCGTTCTTGTCTGTCAGTCATATAATGCAGGTCTATGGTCACCACCTCAAAGAGCATGCACAGAGAAGTCCAAATTAAACAATTCCCCATCGTAAGTACACATTGATGGCCTAAGACACGAAACGAGCGGTTTGTGTGAGAAAATGAACAGTATTTATATAGTTTCTACCTCTTGTACACAACCACGTCCAAGTGATCTGAAGCCAGAACGCACGCACACGTCACACACCAGGAAGCGTGCGCGCCCTCAGATCACTTGGACGTGGTTGTGTACAAGAGGTAAAAACGATATAAATACTGTTCGTTTTCTCCGGATACGAATACGGCTCTCCGGACCATGGGAAAAGTGGGGGTTGGAACCCCAGAGGGTGAAATGATGGGGTCTGGAGACAGAGTTTGAGGAGTGGAGTCATATTGGCGGGATAATGAGTCAGCTTTGATGTTCGTTTAATCCTGGATGATAAGTGATTGAAAAGTTAAATCGAGTGAAGAACAGGGCCCATCTGGCTTGTCTGGGGTTTAGTCTTTTGGCTGAGCGTAGGTATTCCAGGTTGCGATGATCTGTTAATACCAGAAAGGAATGTCTAGCCCCCTCTAGCCAGTGACGCCATTCTTCAAGTGCTGCTTTCATAGCTAATAGTTCACGATTGCCCACATCATAATTCTGTTCAGCGGAGGAGAGTTTTCTAGAGTAATAGGCACATGGGAAGAGTTTGGGTGGATTACCTTGGCGTTGAGAGAGGATGGCTCCAATGCCAGTGTTGGATGCGTCAACCACGAAAGGTATGTTGGGGCCAGGATGATGCAGAATGGGAGCAGAGGTAAACCGATTCTTTAGTTCATTGAAGGCTTGAATGGCGTCGGTAGCCCAGCGAAGCTTGATGATTCCCCCTTTTACCATAGCAATTTCTGAGAAATCTTCTGTAGAAGTTGGCAAATCCCAAGAATCTTTGTAGTTCCTTTACTGTAGTAGGCTGAGGCCAATTTAGAACTGCTCGTGCCTTCCCCTCGTCCATAGACACTCCTTCGGGACTGATGATGTTACCAAGGAAGGAAATTGAGGATTGATGGAACTCACACTTCTCCGCCTTGGCATACAGTTGATGGTTGATGAGACGCTGCAAGACTGCCCGGACCTGCTTGATGTGTTTCTCCATGGTGTCTGAGTAGATCAAGATATCATCAATATATACGATTAGGCACTGGTTTAGCATGTCTCTGAATATGTCATTGATGAAAGATTGGAACACGGATGGACTATTGGACAGACCGAATGGCATAACGAGGTATTCGTAATGCCTGCTACTGGTTGAGAATGCAGTTTTCCATTCATCCCCTTCTCGAATGCGTATGAGGTTGTAGGCGGAACGTAGATCGAGCTTAGTATAAAGTTTGGCAGTTCTTAGTTGTTCCAAGGCTGCAGGAACCAGAGGCAATGGATATCTGAATTTGACCGTTATATCATTTAGACCACGATAATCAATGCAGGGATGAAGACCCCCATCCTTCTTTCCCACGAAGAAGAATCCCGCTGCTGCTGGTGAAGTGGATGGTTGAATGAAACCCTTAGCCAGTTCTTCTTCAATGTATGATTTCATTGCATTAGCCTCAGGTTCGGATAGTGGAAAGATTCTACCTATAGGAGGTGTGGTATCAGGCAATAGTTTGATGGCACAGTCACTGGGTCGATGTGGTGGGAGTTGTGAGGCTTTGGTTTTACTGAACACCTCCATCAAGTCAGCATACTCAGGAGGTACATGTGGTGCTGTGTTGAGCTCGTGGGTTGTGGTAGTAGTTTTTACCGGTATCAAGGTGATTGGCTTCAGGCATTTGGAGTAGCAGGTGGGATCCCACAGTATGATTTGTTTTTCACGCCAGGAAATTTGTGGATTGTGGTCCTGCAGCCAGGGTAAACCAAGGATGATTGGGTTGTGTGGAGAGTGGATGACGAAGAGGTGTGTTGTTTCAGTGTGTAGGTCTCCAACTTGTAGAATCAGGTCAGTGGTGGTGTACAGTACATGGCCAGTCCCCAGGGGGCGCCCGTCTAGTGCGGCCACTGCCAAAGGAGAGTCACAAGGGATTAGTGGTATCTTATACTGTCGAGCTAGACTTTCGTCAATAAAATTGCCTGCAGCCCCAGAGTCTAGTAAAGCCTGAGTGGTGATCGTTTCAGACTGACAGGTTATTTTAACTGGTAATTCAACACAATTATTGGTTTGTATGGCAGAAATCAGCAAACTCACCCTGCGGTTGTGTGTCTGAGAAGGTTGAGTCGGGCAGTCAGCTCTCAGATGTCCTGCTTGGCCACAGTATAGGCAAAGGTGGTTTCTGATGCGGCGTTCACGTTCCTCTGTGGAAAGATGAGTTCACCCGATTTGCATGGGTTCAGAGTTGTCACTAGGTTGACTAAGTTGGCTGAAAGAGCATGTAGGTCGGTTAGGTCTCCAAGAGCGAAAAAGGTTGTCAACGCGAATGGCAAGGTCAATGAATTGATCTAGGGTTCTGTCTTCATCACAACATGCTAGTTCTGTCTGCAAATCAGAGTTTAATCCCTGGCGGAACAGCAGTTTTAATGTGTCTTTCACCTACGTAGTTTGTGCAGCGAGAGTGCGAAACATCAGAGCAAATTCAGCTGCAGTATCTCTTCCCTGACGAAGTGCAAGTAGTTGTTCCCCAGGATTCCTTCCTCCTTCAGCATGTTCAAACACTTCTCTTAAACATTGAATAAAGTTAGTGTAAGTGGTGCGCTCTAGTCCTTGGTTGTCCCAGACCGCTGTTGCCCACTCCAGTGCTTTTCCTGTGAGCAAAGAACACACCAACGAGATCTTACTGTTATCCGTTGAGTAGAATGAGGGTTGTTGAGCCAATAAGATAGAACACTGCATAAGGAAGCCTTTGCATTTGGTTGGGGCGCCATCAAACTTCTCTGGAAAGGCTAAACGAGGATTAGCAGACTGTGCACTGTGAGGTATTTCAATCTGTACCTGACTCGGCTGAGGCGTTGGAGCAGTGGTTGCAGGTGCAAGCTGATGGAGACTTTGTACGGCTTTCACCAGCTCCTCAGTCATTGTGGTGAGTCGACTTAGTTGTTGATGGTGAATCGCCAGTTGAGTCGCTTGGGCAGAAAGCTCGCTGAGAACTGCTGGATCTGTAGGTGGCGAAGTCTTCTGTGACTCAGACTCAGACTGAGTAGGATCCATGTGCAGCTTTATTTCAAAAGGTGCAAGCTCAGTGTACAAACAGGCGTGGGTCAAAATACCAGGGCGAACAACAATATCACAGACAGAACAACAAACGTGGTCAAAACTGGCAAAAGTTCAAGGCAGGCAGCTTACAACAGAAGTGAGAGTCCAGGTGAAACAGAGATCAAGGGCAGGCAGAGAAGAGTCGTAAACGGTAATCCAAGGCAGGGTCCAAACACAGGCAGAAGATACAATGACAAGATAATGCTCAGAAATGCAGCCGGGGCAAACAAGACTTCGCAAATTGTGCATGAACAGGCAGGGTTAAAATAGTCTGGTGATGAAGATCAGGTGTGCAGTAATCAGTCCCAGTATGTGGCTTCTTGGGAAATGTAGTTCAAAACCAACGCTAATATTCAGGAGAGTGAGACCTCCGGTGGCCGACAAAGGATTCTTCACTGGCATTCGTGACATCGGTTCAAGTGCCGCTAGGGATCTGTCACGTCACATTTACAAGCGCCAAAACGGTATTTATTGTTTGAATTTCGTAATAAAATTGACAGAATCTGAGAGCTGAGATTTTTTATATCATAAGTTACCTGCTCTGTCTAGTCTGTCAGTCTCCGTGTCCTCTTTGCTTCGCGATTTTTCTGTGCGTGAGAAAATGGATGTGTGTCATGAGAGCGTGTGAAAAGTGTCAATTGTGTGAGTCTCACGGTGAATGCCTGAGAGTTGGCAGGCCTGAATAATTATACTAACCTGATGAATATTATAATGTTTAGACCCGTGTTTACTGTTAAATGCTGTGTTCGTGGATATCTGTTAACGGATAAGCGTAGACATTTTTAATATGGCAACAACAATGTTTCATTAGGAGAGACTCGATCGCTTCAGTAAATGGTCTCTTTGAGCGGTGAGAGTTTGGGTCACTCGTGCTGTGCATTTGAAAATCAAAAAACGCGCCAAACATTAGGCTTCATGTTTTTACTCCAATCTCATTTCATAACGTCTGAAAACATTTGAAGTAACATATGATAATCCATATATTTGTCTCTAGTGAAGTATACTGAAGTGTACCTTTTTAATGATTTAAAGTTATAGGCCTCCTGTATTTCTTCCCCCCAAAAATTAGTTTTCTGTAAAGTAAAAATAATTATTATTGTCATCATTATTTTATGCAGCCCTACAAGTATATGCCTACAAGATACAACAAACCTGGTGTTCTTTATATATATTTTTTTTATTTTATTTTAAATCTAAATATTAACCAGAAAAATCACAATTAGATTTTCCTCCCCTAGTCGGGCAGCCCTATAGTTTCTCCTGATATCAACATGTTCACCAGATGTCACTGATGAGTCCTGCTGACTTAAACACGGTAACATGAAAAAGCAAACAACTAGGAAATGACAGGTATGTTGAACAAGAACTGTTTCAGGAACGGCACAAAGTGTGTGACTGTTCGAGTCTCTCCGTTTAGATCATTGCTCAATCATGTGTCTTTTTGTCCTTCGTTATGTATGTTTGGATTGTGTTGTGTTGTAAATAAATCTAAACAATCAAAAAAGCCATTCTAACTCTCCTCATTCTTTGTTCTATTTCCCTCACAGTCCCACCTGATAGGGCCATTAGGGGAGGGTCTTTGTCTTCTCAGATGTGAAACACATCAATATTCATGATGATTCACGCCTCCTCACACAGAGCTTCTTACACAAAACATGTCTTACAAATTTTAAATTAATATTTTGTTTTATCTGAATGAGTCGACAGGATGATTTTCACATCGTTTTTAGGCTACATTTCTAGACTACGTGATTCAGCTTTCAGAAGTCTTGTGAACAAATAATCAGTATGTGTTTTAAGGCTTATTTCAGTGACTAAAACATTTAGTTTTTTTCCACAAACCACACATAAACGTCATTTTCTCAAAACTAAAAACATTTACATACATGCTGCTCACATGTTATTGTAGTAGAGTTTGTGCTGAATACAGTGTAATCAGACGTTAGCCATGAAAATGTTACAACTAACAGAAATAAGCACAAATGTCAGAGCATGCCAGAACACCTCCAGGGCCCAGAGGGTTAGACACCAACGGGTGGAAGCGTTTCAGCACAAATAAAGTTCTGCGGTCCGTCTGACCCGAGCGGATTCTGTTAGTGGATTCTGTTGGACACACACACACACACACACACACACACACAAACACACACACACACACAGATTCTTGTATTTTGAATGAAAATGTTCCCAATAAAGTTCAGTAACATTTAAGTTGTGCATTAGTCTCCTGGCGAGTGTGTGTTCGGGATCCTCTCGCATAAACTGCACGTTTGGTCAAACACAGACAGAAGTGCAACTCAAAAGCTTCAGACGAGATCTTTCAGGTTTAAACGAGGTACAGTATCTTATCGGCTCTCTTTGCATTTTCAGGGAAGAAAAGACGGCTTTGCTAAAATGCACGAGTTTCTTTAGAAAACTCTGGCAAACTTAGTAAAGTTTAGTTTGTGATGGTGATGTTTGTCTTGTTAGTGTGAGTTCTGACGGAAGCCGCTGCGTCTCTTTGTGTTTCGCTCAGCCGGGATTCAGTTCTGCGTCGCTGTTCATCTGATGTGACCCGAGGCAGATCTCGATCCACGGCCCAATTTAAGAGCTTCTGTGTGTGTGTGTGTGTGTGTGTGTGTGTGTGTGTGTGTGTGTGTGTGAAACTGGCCTGATCTGAGGCTGTAAACATCCGAACGCCCCTCGACTGTCAGAGACGTGGATCCAGCATGATGCTCCGCTGAGCAACTGCAGTTCAGCACACACACACACACACACACACACACACACACACACACACACACACACATACACACACACACACACACACACACACACAAACACACACTCTCAAACACTCAAACACACACACATACACGCACACACACACACACACACTCAAACACACACACACACACACACACACACACACACACACACACACATCTTGAGCTCTCTCTCTGTGTTCCCCTTCACAGCGCATTAGCAAACAGAATGTGTGTGTGTGTGTGTGTACCTACTTAACTATATTTTGGGACAAATTTGTACCCAGAAGTGACCCAAACTCCAAAAACTTAATTTAGGGACGTCCTCATTTGTAAAACTGGTAAAAAAAATAAAGTAATTAAAGTTTTTTGAAAATGTAAAAATGCAGAAAGTTGTGTGTGATGGGTAGGTTTAGGGTCTGGTTAGTGTGTGTGTGTGTGTGTGTGTGTGTGTGTGTGTGTGTGTGTGTGCGTGCGTGTGTGTGTGATGGGTAGGTTTAGGGGTCGGGTTAGTGTGAGAGAGAATATACAGTTTGTACAGTATAAAAAACATTATGTCTATTAAGAGTCCCCATTTAGATAGCTAAGTAAACGTGTGTGTGTGTGTGTGTGTGTGTGTGTGTGTGTGTGTGTGGTCAGATCAGAGCGCAGTGAGCCGCGGGCTGATGGTCTCTGTGGCCGCTGTGGTTGTGGGCAGTAGGTGATGTAATCATACCTGGCATTATCGGCCTGCTATGTCAGTTGATGTGTGAGTGTGAGTATGAGTGTGTGTGTGTGTGTGTGTGTGTGTGTGCATGTGTGTGCATCTGTGTTTTGCTATGGCCGTTAGTAATTTAATGTACGCCTCAGGAAGACTGGAACGAACCAGGACCCCTCTGACTCACTACACAGGAAGCACCTTTGAAAACCCCTAGGGTGTGTGTGTGTGTGTAGGTGTGTGTGTGGGGGTGGTGGTGTATCTGAAGTGCGTTTCCCCTGGTAAAACACCTTGAAAACCCTCCGGTCTGTGTGAATATTTCTATAGCCAGTTTATTTTAAACACATTTTATTTGCAGAGTGCTGTCAGGTCCGTGGCTTACTACAGCTTTGATGCTACCAGAACAAAACCTGTGTGTGTGTGTGTGTGTGTGTGTGTGTGTGTGTGTTTTAAACAGTCTGATATATCATAGTTCATAATCAAACTTCAGTTTTTTGCTCACAGTTTTTACCTTTTCTCCAGTACAGGCCTCATCCTCGTCTACCCTGTAAAGCGGTCATTTATAGACAAGAAAAAAAAACATTATAACAGTTGACAATAAGGTTCAATTATTATGCATTAGGAATCATGAACTAACAATTAACAATACATATTGAAAAGTGTTACATCATTTATTAATCTAATGCTAATTATTGCATAATACATTTTATATGTCGAAGTCAGCATAAAAGGGAAGTTGTGCTCGTTGTTTCTTCCCTATAGTGTCGTATATCCGAGTGAAACGCTTCTGGAACAAGAACACATGTGGGCGGGGCTTGATTGTGTCTGTGGGGAATTGATTGGATGGTTGGGGTTTGCTATTGTGTCAGAAGAAACAGAGGATCCAAGTGCAAAGGCAAGTTCTTGCAATAGTCTTTAATGTAGAATGAACATAGGCAGTCTGTCATGCAACAACACAGAACTGGAAAAAACTCAAAGTTAGTGTACTTTACAGGTCAGCAAAAAATGGAAGACTCCTGTCTTGGTAATAGCTTGCAGAGCTGGTAATTCACGTGGCAGTAACACAGTCCTTGTAATGGCCACAAAGCCGCAGAGAGAAGACTGAAGAAGGCCACCAGCAGAGGGATGACAGGGCAGAGAAAGCACACAAGACGAGCACAACTCCTCTAGACTAGACAAGACAATAAAAGGTAAAACTTCATGGAGATAACATATCACACACCTGACTCACATACACACAAAATAATCCGACAAAGAACAAGGGGAACAAGCTAGAGGTAGGGAGAAAGATATGAGACTAAAGTGAGAACAGGTGTCACAGAGAAGCCGCGCAAACGCTACTTTCAACGATGAACAGGTGGGAAAATAAACAGGCAGGGCCAGAGAGAGAGAGAGAGAGAGAGAGAGAGAGAGAACAAACCCAGCTCATGACATATTGGCTGATCTCATGTGAGTGACAGGTTGCCCCGCCCTCGTCATCAGAGAAGAGAAGAGATACTGAAGAGGAATTTATTATGATTCAAGT
>NC_140217.1:209359-269359 GCF_951802725.1 Rutilus rutilus | reverse complement strand
TGGGAGCAGCATCTTCTCTCATCCCTCTAATGGACGTTTCGTTACAAACGTCTGCTGCTACCTGCCCATATTCACCCTCATAAATACTCACACATTCCCCACAGCGCTGCCTTAATGAAGCCATTTACAGCCTGAGAAAGAGAGAGAGAGAGAGAGAGATGGAGAGAGAGAGAGAGAGAGAGAGAGAGAGAGAGAGAGAGAGAAGAGAGAGAGACAGAGAGTCCCAGTGTGTGTTTAATGCATGGACAGACCTGCACCTGTCAGTATCCCCCTCTCTCTCTCTCTCTCTCTCTCTCTCTCTCTCTGTCTCCATCTCTCTCTCTCTCTCTCTCTCTCTCTCTCTCTCTCTCTCTCATACACTCACAACAGCTTCAAACATGACGGAGAGCCGAGCGCTTTATTTTTAGCTTGTGATTAAACCTCTTGCAGGATTTCTCAGAATCTTAAACTAAATGTTTACGTTTTTCTAAATATTTCAGTGTAGGTGTGTGATCTTTTTCTGTTTATATATTATATTATCTGTTACAATATTTCACTGTCACGGAATCAGACTCATAAGATAGAGATTAAGCAAACTGGGTGTTTATTTAGACAACAACTGAGCTGGTGACCTGGCCTAACCCTGACCCTAACCCTAACCCTGACCCTGACCTGGAAGCAGGTGAGTGGTACGTGCAATGTTGAAGTGGAGAGTGAGATGCTGGCAGTGAATGGAATGTATCTTCTTACAGTAATGTTGATGGATCGATGAAGGTGTGGAAGGATGGAATACAGGATCGCTGGAGACTTTGGAGACACAGAGGAAGGATGAGACACTGGAAGAATCACATGGAGGAGACTGGAGACAAGACGCTGGAGAATGACACTGGAGTGGAGACTGGAGAGAGATCGCTGGAGAAGTCAGGTAGGTTGTTGCAAAGAAGGTAAGCAGTCCTCTTCATACAAACGAGAGCAGACAGTGGGCTGTGATGGAAGGCTTCCAGTAGAGAGGGATCGAGGATGTCGGCTCTGGGAACCCATGATCGTTATTCAGGTCCATAGCCTTCCCAATCTATCAAGTACTCAAGGATACCACCACAGCGCCGGGAGTCCAAGATTTTGAAAGGACCAATAAATCTGGGACTGAGCTTCTTGCAGGTCAGGCGCATCCTGATGTCCCTGGTTGACAGCCAGACCTTCTGACCCGGTTGATAGGAGGGAGTCTCAGATCGTCTGAGGTTGGCTGTCATCATGTGCCTGCGCACTGCTTGTTTGAGCTGATGGTGAGCTGCGTCCCAGACCCTCTCGCTCTCTCGGAACCAGTAGTCGACCGCTCGGACGTTGGATGGTAACCGAGTACACACCAGAAGGGAGTGAGTCCAGTAGTCGGTTGACGGAGGGAGTTCTGAGTGTACTCGGCCCAGCCTAGGAACTGGTTCCAAGAGTTCTGGTGGCCCTGGCAGAAGGTTCGTAGGAAATGGCAAATTTCCTGGATCTTCCTCTCGGTCTGCCCGTTCGACTGCGGATGGTACCCGGATGATAGGCTTACGGTCACACCTCGGAGAGAGAAGAACACTTTCCATACCCTTGATATAAACTACGGTCCACGGTCTGAAACGATGTCTTCTGGGAGTCCATAGTATCTGAAGATGTGATTGAAGAGGAGTTCTTCTGTTTCTATTGCTGTGGGGAGTCCTTTGAGGGGGAAAAGACGACAGGATTTGGAGAATCGGTCAATTATCACTAGGGTGCATGTGTTACCGTCAGAAGGTGGGAGGTCAGACATGAAATCCACTCCTAGGTGTGACCATGGCCGGTTTGGAATGGGCAGCGGTAGAAGTTTGCCAGATGGTAGGTGACGAGGACTCTTGGCCATGGCACAGTCTGCGCATCCTTGAATGAACCTTCTCACATCCCTAGCCATGTTAGGCCACCAGAAGCAGCGAGAGAGTGTTATTGGCCCCTGGGTGGCCAGTGCTCAAGGATGTATGTGCGGAGTGAATCAGGGGTGTGCGTTGTGCTCTGGTGACATACTGTGGGTGGCAGGATGAGCTCAGGTTCTTCACCCTGACCTCTTCTGGAGTGTGCAGATGGGAAAGAGTGTCAGCCTTCACATTCTTTGAACCTGGTCGATAGGAAATGGAGAAATTAAATCCGGTAAAGAACAAGACCCAACGGGCCTAGCGGGGATTAAGTCTCTTGGCTTCTTTCAAGTATTGGAGGTTCTTATGATCAGTGATGACTGTGAAGGGGTGTTGAGCGTCCTTCAAACAATACCTCCACTCCTCTAGAGCTAGTTTGATGGCGTCAGATCAGTTCTCGGTTGCTGACATCGTAGTTCCTCTCCGCCGGGCTGAGTTTTTTGGAGTAGAAGGCGCATGGATGGAGTTTGGCTGGTGTCCCCTGCTGAGACAGCACCACTCCTACCCCGGAAGTGAATGCATCCACTTCCACGACAAACGGTTTCTTGGGGCCTGGTGAATGTCTTCTTCAGATGTTAGAATGCTTTGTTGGCCGCTGGTGACAAGGACAGAGACTTGGGGTTGTTCTCCAGGAGACTGGTGAGTGGACTGGTGAAGGAACTGTAGCCAAATATGAACTGTCTGTAAAAGTTTGAGAAGCCAAGGAAGCGTTGGAGTTCTTTAATGGTAGATAGTGTGGGCCAGTTCTGGATGGCTTCCACCTTCCCATCATCCACCTGGATAACTTTGTCACTGATTTTATAGCCAAGGAACTGCACTGAGGGTTGGTGGAAGGAACACTTCTCGGCTTTGAGTAAGATATGGAATTCCCTCAGGCTTTTCAGGACCTCCGCAACATGATGGTGATGGTCGGCCATGCTCTGGGAGTAAATGAGGATGTCATCTATGTAGATGAGGACGTATCGGTGAAGGAACTTCCAGAGCACCTCATGCATGAAGTCCTGGAGGTGTTCGAGCGCCACTGGGACGAGGGGAAGAGGATATTGGAATTTGACGTGATTTTGTTGAGGGCACGGTAATCAATACAAGGCCGCAAGCCTCCGTCATTCTGGGCCATGAAGAAGAAACTTGAAGCAGCAGGGGACGTAGAAGGACGGATGTAGCCTTGTTGCAATGCCTCTTCTGCATACTCCTCAATGGCCGTCTGTTCGGGAAGTGACAGGGGATAGATCTTCCCGTGGGGCACTGGCTCACCCGGAATCAGGTCAATGGTGCAGTCCCATGGCTGGTGTGGAGGCAGCTGAGTGGCTCTCTGTGGGCAGAAAATGTCGCCTAAGGGGGCATAACAAGTTGAGATGTCGACCGACTTATTCTCGACAGGGCTTTCGATGGAGGTGGAGTTCACCGGGAGTACCTTGACCGGCGCTGGAACGGGCAGAGGAATCAGAGGGAAACAGTCGAGAAAGCACTTCCTGCCCCAATTCATGGCTTTGCCAATCATCCATGAGATGATGGGGTCATGCTGCACAAGCCACGGGCTCCCTAGGATCACCTCAGCGGTGGAGTTCTCCAGAAGCAGGAGATGGAGGGAAGCTTGATGGGACCGCTGATGTTTACGGCATAGTGTTCATCCAGTCACTGACTGGACCTGGTAGATGGTCTGGGTAGCAGTCGTCGGGAGTTTGAGTCGGCGGCAGAATTTTCCGGAGATAAAATTCCCGGCTGACCCAGAGTCGAGGAGGGCATGAACTGGGAGAGATACATTTGAAGCAGTAAGGGTTACAGTGGTAGTGAGTGGTTTAAAATACGTGATGGGATTCTTCAATACACTGGGGCATCCCCTGTGTTTCTCCTGTTCCTCCCTGTGTGTGTGTGTGTGTGTGTGTGTGTGTGTGTGTGTGAGTGTGAGTGTGAGTGTGTGTGTGTGTGTGTGTGTGTGTGTGTTCACCCATACTTACCCATCAGCCATCTGTGCGTTCAGCCATCCACGATCTTCAGCATCTGTAAGGAAAACTCATTCCTTTATTACCATCTCCATTCATCCACAGTGTCAAGGTGATGATATACGGGCAACTTTAGAGCGATGTTGCTTTAGCACTTTCCCATTGAGAACGGGCAACAAATGTCTATCTGGATACTTTCGTCGGTCGTGGGCCATATGTTTTTTGTATTTGAATATATTTTCTAGATTTTAATATTAATATATATTAATATTGATTGTATTGCATTTAAAATCATCCTGACAGTGATGTCATCAGAATATTTTCATACAGAATTATGACTGAAGATTACGATTTCTCGTATCCGTTGTGTTGGTTCTCTGTCTTTATCTGACTGAAACACTCGTTCTTCTGCTGTCTGCTTCAGAACATGCAAATGAAGTTTTATTGTTATTATTCTGCTGCTCTTCTTGAATCATCCTGTTATGTGTTATTTATTCCTCTGGCGGTCAGTATGGAGCAGTAAAGTGATCATCAGTGGTCACTCTGTGCTGGGAGATGGCCAAACACAACATCTGACCAATAAAACACCACTGCCATAAACAACAATTTTCCCTCAAATGGAGAGCAATGAAGGACACACACTCTCTCTCTCTCACACACACACACACACACACACACACACACACACACACACTCTCTCGATGGAAGGTCACCTCACCAACCTCCAGCACTTAGCCAATGTGGTAATTGTATCTCTTGGACACTCGTCCCACCTGACGATCAGAGCAGTGTGTGTGTGTGTGCGTCCACAGTGCTCAGTGTGAACTCTAACATGATGTGACATGCAGCGCAGCCATCGCAGGTTTTTGATAAATGATTCAAGCATGTCAGTCAGTGAACGGAGGTAATGCTGCTCGTCTCTGAATCTCTCGGGACAGACAGAGATGGACGCCACCCGTCCCACACACACACACCGCATACACTCACCCCATCCCACACACTCACACCGTCCCACACCAATCCATCTGATGATCTCTGCGGTGTGATTTAGGGTTTTCGGGCCGTGGGGTCTGATGTGAACTCAGAACAGCTGCACAAATGACTGTAGTGGGTGAAGCTGCGAATCACCCTCGTCCAGAGCTTTACACACACACAGAGAACAAAACACAAACACACACCGCCTGTGCGCAGCACTGTTTGTTATGCCTGAGACATCAAAGAGAAGAGACCAGACAGACAGACAGATGTGTCCATATGTGAACTACGATCAAAAGTTTGGGTCCGTTGAGATGTTTTAATGTTTTAGTCTCTTCTGCTCATCAAGGCTGCATTTATTTGATCAAAAATACAGTAAAAACAGTGAAATATTATTCCAATGTAAATCAGCTGTTTTCTATGTGAATATATAAAGTATAATTTATTCCTGTGATCAAAGCTTAATTTTCAGCATCATTACTCCAGTCTTCAGTGTCACATGATCCTTCAGAAATCATTCTAAGATGATGGTTTTCTGCTCAAGAAACATTTATGATTTTTATCAATGTTGAAAACAGTTCAGCTGCTTCAAATGTTTGTGGAAACCGTCAAAGATTACAATTTTCAGGATTCTTTGATGAACAGAAAGTTCAAAAGAACAACATTTATTTGAAATAGAAATCTGTAAACTTTTTACCACGCAAATTTATTAATGCATCAGGTATCATGAATTAACAAGGAATAACACTTTTACAATATGTAGGTTAATGTTAAATTCTTCATGATAATAGATATTTTTATCATTTCAGGTTTTGTAAATTAACATTATTTGATCTATTGTAAGTGTATGTTCTGTTTTGTTCAGTTTTATTATCATGGTGTTTTGGTTTCCCTGTTTGTCTGCCTGCCTGTGTTAACTAGTTAGTCTCCTTGGATTTTAATTAGCGCAACATTAGCTGTTTTATCTAGATTACTCTGTGTATTTAATCCATAGTTTCCTCAGGTCTGTGTTTGATGTCGTTAATGTACACTATTGCTAAAAGTGAACGGAGGTAATGCTGCTCATCTCTGAATCTCTCTGGACAGACAGAGATGGACGCCACCCGTCACACACACACACACACACACACACACACACCACATACACTCACCCCATCCCACACACTCACACCGTCCTGACCAATCCATTAATGTACACTATATTGCTAAAAGTATTTGTACACCTCTCCAAATCATTGAATTCAGGGGTCCTAATCACTTCCATGGTCACAGTTGTATAAATCAAGCACTAGACATGCAGACGCTTCTACACACATCTGTGAAAGAATGGGTCGCTCTCAGGAGCTCAGTGAACTCAAGCGTGGGACCGTGATTGGTTGGCACCTGTGCAATAAGTCTTGACATTTCCTCACTTCTAAATATTCCATGGTCGACTGTTAGTGGTATTATAACAAAGTGGAAGCAATTGGGAACAACAGCAACTGGAAAGTGTAAAGCGTGAGATGCAGTGGTGTAAAGTGTGGGATGCAGTGGAGTAAAGCGTGGGATGCAGTGGTGTAAAGCGTGAGATGCAGTGGTGTAAAGCGTGGGATGCAGTGGTGTAAAGCGTGGGATGCAGTGGAGTAAAGCATGGGATGCAGTGGTGTAAAGCGTGAGATGCAGTGGTGTAAAGCCTGGGATGTGGTGGTGTAAAGCGTGGGATGCAGTGGAGTAAAGCGTGGGATGCAGTGGTGTAAAGCGTGAGATGCAGTGGTGTAAAGCCTGGGATGTGGTGGTGTAAAGCGTGGGATGCAGTGGTGTAAAGCGTGAGATGCAGTGGTGTAAAGTGTGGGATGCAGTGGTGTAAAGCGTGGGATGCAGTGGAGTAAAGCGTGGGATGCAGTGGTGTAAAGCGTGAGATGCAGTGGTGTAAAGCGTGGGATGCAGTGGTGTAAAGCGTGGGATGCAGTGGTGTAAAGCCTGGGATGCGGTGGTGTAAAGCGTGGGATGCAGTGGTGTAAAGCGTGGGATGCAGTGGTGTAAAGCGTGAGATGCAGTGGTGTAAAGCCTGGGATGCGGTGGTGTAAAGCGTGAGATGCAGTGGTGTAAAGCGTGGTATGCAGTGGAGTAAAGCGTGGGATGCAGTGATGTAAAGCGTGAGATGCAGTGGTGTAAAGCGTGGGATGCAGTGGTGTAAAGTGTGGGATGCAGTGGTGTAAAGCGTGGGATGCAGTGGAGTAAAGCGTGGGATGCAGTGGTGTAAAGCGTGAGATGCAGTGGTGTAAAGCGTGGGATGCAGTGGTGTAAAGCCTGGGATGCGGTGGTGTAAAGCGTGGGATGCAGTGGTGTAAAGCGTGGGATGCAGTGGTGTAAAGCGTGAGATGCAGTGGTGTAAAGCGTGAGATGCAGTGGTGTAAAGCGTGGGATGCAGTGGTGTAAAGCGTGGGATGCAGTGGTGTAAAGCCTGGGATGCGGTGGTGTAAAGTGTGGGATGCAGTGGTGTAAAGCGTGAGATGCAGTGGTGTAAAGCGTGGGATGCAGTGGTGTAAAGCGTGGGATGCAGTGGTGTAAAGCCTGGGATGCGGTGGTGTAAAGCGTGGGATGCAGTGGTGTAAAGCGTGGGATGCAGTGGTGTAAAGCCTGGGATGCGGTGGTGTAAAGCGTGGGATGCAGTGGTGTAAAGCGTGAGATGCAGTGGTGTAAAGCGTGGGATGCAGTGGTGTAAAGCGTGGGATGCAGTGGTGTAAAGCCTGGGATGCGGTGGTGTAAAGCGTGGGATGCAGTGGTGTAAAGCGTGGGATGCAGTGGTGTAAAGCGTGAGATGCAGTGGTGTAAAGCCTGGGATGTGGTGGTGTAAAGCGTGGGATGCAGTGGTGTAAAGCGTGAGATGCAGTGGTGTAAAGCGTGAGATGCAGTGGTGTAAAGTGTGGGATGCAGTGGTGTAAAGCGTGGGATGCAGTGGTGTAAAGCCTGGGATGCGGTGGTGTAAAGCGTGGGATGCAGTGGTGTAAAGCGTGGGATGCAGTGGTGTAAAGCGTGAGATGCAGTGGTGTAAAGCCTGGGATGCGGTGGTGTAAAGCGTGAGATGCAGTGGTGTAAAGCGTGGTATGCAGTGGAGTAAAGCGTGGGATGCAGTGATGTAAAGCGTGAGATGCAGTGGTGTAAAGCGTGGGATGCAGTGATGTAAAGCGTGAGATGCAGTGGTGTAAAGCGTGGGATGCAGTGGAGTAAAGCATGGGATGCAGTGGTGTAAAGCGCGGGATGCAGTGGTGTAAAGCGCGGGATGCAGTGGTGTAAAGCGCGGGATGCAGTGGTGTAAAGCGCGGGATGCAGTGGTGTAAAGCGCGGGATGCAGTGGTGTAAAGCGCGGGATGCAGTGGTGTAAAGCGTGGGATGCAGTGGTGTAAAGCATGGGATGCAGTGGTGTAAAGCGTGGGATGCAGTGGAGTAAAGCGTGGGATGCAGTGGTGTAAAGCGTGAGATGCAGTGGTGTAAAGCGTGGGATGCAGTGGAGTAAAGCGTGGGATGCAGTGTTGTAAAGTGTGGGATGCAGTGGTGTAAAGCTTGGGATGCAGTGTTGTAAAGTGTGGGATGCAGTGGTGTAAAGCGCGGGATGCAGTGGTGTAAAGCGTGAGATGCAGTGGTGTAAAGCGTGAGATGCAGTGGTGTAAAGCGTGAGATGCAGTGGTGTAAAGCGTGAGATGCAGTGGTGTAAAGCGTGAGATGCAGTGGTGTAAAGCATGAGATGCAGTGCAGTTGCAATGACCCCAAACATTTTTGGAAAGTAATTAAATCTTCTTCGGGAGACGTACCCCCTCCAACTATCCCAGAAGTTATGATAGCAAGTCAGGGTGAAGTAAAGGGTAAACAAAATATAGTAGATACATTCAACAAGCATTTTATTAATGCAGGAATAGATACTCAGTCAACACTCCCAACCAACCCCACAGATAGTGTAACTTCTATCACAAACTTCTCTAATGTAAATTTGAATAATTTTAACTTTACTTCAATATCTGTCTCTGAAGTGCAAAAGGCTCTGTTAGGCCTAGACTGTAAAAAGTCTGCTGGGCTAGACCAGATTGAGCCATTTTTTCTCAAAACTGCTGCAAATTTGATTGCTAAACCCATCTCTTCCATTTTTAATCTTAGTTTATACAGTGGTTCTATCCCCAAATCATGGAAATCTGCATTTGTCCTCCCACTATTAAAAAGTGGAGACCCGTCGGCCTTAGATAATTATCGGCCAATTTCCAGATTATCTGTTTTGTCTAAACTATTTGAGTCTCTTATAAATGAGCAACTAAAAAATTTTTTAGCTGATAACTGTATTTTAAGTTCCACTCAGTCTGGTTTCCGGAAAGGACACAGTACAATTACGGCTGTAACCTCTGTTACAAATGATATTGTTAATGCTTTAGATGGCAAAAAGTCTTGTGCTGCTCTATTCATTGACTTATCTAAAGCTTTTGACACCGTTGACCATAATCTCCTTCTGCAAAGATTGCAAAACATAGGTTTTAGTAGCACTGTGCTAAACTGGTTTTCTGATTACCTGAGTGGTAGAACACAGTGTGTGACATTAGATAACTGTACCTCATCATTGCTAGAAGTAAAAATGGGTGTCCCCCAAGGATCAGTTTTGGGTCCTATTTTATTTTCTATTTATATCAATAATTTAGGTGTAGATCTGAATCAAACATCATTTTTACGCAGATGACACTATTTTGTACACCTCAGCTACATCATTGAAGGAAGCAATTTATCATTTACAGTCTGCCTTTAGTCAGGTACAAAAATCTCTGGTAGGATTAAAGTTGGTATTAAACGCTAAAAAAACTAAATTAATGGTCTTTACATGTTCACATTCTCCTATGCATTTCACTATTTTAACACAAAGTGGTACTCCAATAGAGAGAGTGACTTCTTACAAATAGCTAGGTATTTTTATTGATGATAAATTGTCTTTTGGGGTCCATATTGAGAGCCTTTAAAAAAAAACTCAGACCTAAATTAGGTTTTTATTTTAGATTAAATATGTGCTTTCCTTATTCGACAAGGAAAAGGTTGGTGCAGAGTTCATTCTTAACAGGTTTGGATTACGGTGATTTAATTTATATGCACTCTACCTCATTTTTATAAAAAAAAATTGATGTATTATATCACTCTGCCTTACGTTTCATTACAGATACAACTGGACTCACCACTGCACTCTGTATGAAACTGTACAATGGCCCTCCCTCTCTCTCAGAAGAAAATTCCATTTTATTGATTTTTATTGCCAAAGCACTAATGGGTAAATTACCCATTTACATTTCAAATTTACTTACTTACCAAAACAGTGTTTACAGAACAAGGTTGTCAAAAAAAATATGATTAATTATTCCATCAACAAAAACAGAATTTGGTAAAAAAGCTTTTTCATCATATGCACCAAATGTCTGGAATGAACTCCAAAACACCTTAAATTTAGAATCACTTCCATCTATTAATATTTTTAAAAACCTTTTAAAGTCAACTCTGACTGAACGGTGTAATTGTTTTTAATTAGGTACCCTTTAAATGATATGTTTGTATTTACTTAAGTTAAACATAATGTCTTGTTTGTATATGTATAGTCTATGTATAGAGATTTGTTGTGGAGTATGTAATTGTTTGTCCTGTCTTTTTTAATGTTTTTTCTTTGCAACTTTTTGGCCGCCTATCTTGGCCAGGACTCCCTGGGGGAAGAGTTACTGTAACTCAATGGGACTTTTCCTGGTTAAATAAAGGTTAAATAAGTAGTGTATATATAATGTATCTATGAAATATATAATGTATAATATATATTATTATTATTATTATTATTATTATTTCAACCACATTTCTGACATAAACTATGACTTCACGAGTTCACACTTACATATCATTTTGAGGGAGTAAGATTTAATGCGTATTTGGCGTGCTGTCCGGAGGGAGGGCTCCGAGCTGGGAATTCAGCCCGAACCCAGAGTACTGCCCCCGCATGTAAGTGTTTAGAACTAGAAGTGTGGAGAAGGGGTGGTGGGGGGATGCTGCAAACTGTCAATGGATCGAGGTAAGACTGCTGAGTCTATATATACCCTCTTATCATTGATTGCTGAGTGCTATCCACTCGTGTTAATTATCTGAACATGCTCCTCCCGAACTTAGTTAATAAAACTTCATTTATAGGGAAAGTTCACCCAAAAAGAAAATTCTGCCATCACGTCATTCCACACCTGCATGTCTTTCTCTCTTTTATGTAGAAGATATTCTGAAGAATGTTGGGCACCAAGCGACACTGAAGCCCTTTGATCAATAAGAGAACATCGCGACGTTCTTCCAGTCAATTATGAGAGAATCTTTGAGTGAACTAAACCTTTAATAAGTGTTTAAGGAAGCAAACCCTGGAAGAACCGAAGCAATATCCGAACGCTGGCGATCAGATTCAGATGCTGCGGTCGGTCACACCGATGCATTCGACACTTCTTTAAGACAACTAAAACTCTCTTCATACTCACAGGAAACATCAGCGTAATGCTTTCCTCTTCAGCCGAGATCTAATTAAAGCTTAACTGAATTAAAGTCCATTAGAGGACATTAGCGAGGTGAAGGAGGAACGGCGCTATGGAAAGTGTTCTTCTTCTGATTTAGGGACTCTCCTCTCACGCTAATATGTCTTAGATCAAGAGGAAATGTCGACTTCTGATTGCAGAATAAACATCATGTGAGATGCTAATGGAGAGAAAGCGATGCTCTTACCGTTCGACGTCTCACTGTCTCAAAGTTATTGACCTCTGTCCCCCTGTGATTCGTTCCAGCACTAAAATTAACTTAATAATGGCCAAACACAAAGAACAACTACCTTATTTAACTCGCTAAACTTACATACTGCACATGCAATTGACAAGGAACAATTAAGTCAAGCATAATAGGACCAATCTAGAGTTATGGCTCTTGTTAGACGTGTGCGGCGGCTTCCTTCTGTCAGACTGTCAGAAATAAATAAAGAAGGTAAAAGAAATCTATTGATTTTATCTCAGAATCCTTAATGACCTCACGTCTCCCTGGACATTTAGGATTTAAGCTTCACCATAATTATGACTTCATGCATGTGCCAGATTAATGTGCAGCTGTTGATGGTTCTTACAGATGAACTCTGACTTCGGCTCTGTGCCAAAACCCAGTCAGCCGCCTAAATAGACATCTACACTAGCGTTCAACAGTTTGGGATTGGTAAGACTTTAATGTTTTTGAAATAAGTCTCGTCTGTTCACCATACTGTAAAATCATTGACGTATTATTCAGTGTTGAAAACAGATGTGCTGGTTCATATTTTTGTGGAAACCGTCATGCATTTTATTTTTCAGGATTCCTTGATGAATAGGTTTGTAAAACCATGAGGGCGAGTAAATGATGCCGAATGATCATGTTTGTGTGAACTGTCCCTCGTACTCTGACTCTCTGTTTGACTCTGTCTGTAGTTTGTCACTTTCCAGCTGACCAGAACCAGTTAAACCCGTTCTGGAGGTCTGCTGGTCTGCGCCCGTGACCCGAGCACCTGTCCTCTCGCGCCCCGCTGCATTAATGCTGATGATCTCACAGCGGTACAACAGCAAGAGCTATTTCAGCTCTAACACGCTCATTAACAGCTCACTAATGCAGCGTCCTACAGCTACACACACTCCAGCGCTGCACTATAACATGCACAACCAACCGTACAGCGCCAGATAGAGGCCACAGCGGCTCACCCAGTGTGTGTGTGTGTGTGTGTGTGTGTTTCGATAAATGTTTGTGAACAGCCTGTTATCCCGACTGCTGTTGAACCAGAACCTCATCATCATTAACCCTGAACCCTCAAACTGATAAACACAAACCACACAACACTAAACACAAGCCCTTCATTGCAAACTCTGGCTTAAAAAGCAAACTTCATGCCGTTTCAAATCTGTCTTCTTGCTTCTGTGAAACACAAAGGAAAGGTTTGGAAGAATCTTCATGCAGGTCTTTTACCAACGTCCCACGTCAAGTATTATACTCAAAATTATAATAAAAGCAGTTCATATAATGTATCATTATATTTACAATGCAAAGCTTTTAACAGGGAAATATTTATCAGCGCACTGCAGTCGTGAGAAATAATGATGGTTGGTTTCAAGATGATCATCATAAGAGTAACTGGCCCTCGTCAAATTAACCTTTACGCTGGTAATGTTCAATAAAACAGAGTATTTGGTCAGAGATCAGCAGCGAGAGAAATGAGCGTGTGAAATCTCTTAATTTAATGTTATTAACCTCATCGAGAGAAACTACACTGAGCCCAGAGAATATGAAGTGAAGAATCTGCGAGGAAAATCGAGAACTGCTTCACGAACTTACAGCATTCATGCGATTCAGTCTGTTTGTCAGACAAAGGCATCATGTGACTTCTGAAGACATTAAATATAAAGGATGCATCATGTGAACTAGTGTTAGGAGACTTTCATGGTGCCTTTTGTCATTTTTGTAGCTTGACATTAAGTTTTTTTAATGTTGTCTTTAGATGGAAAAGATGCAAGTTAAAATTCAAAAACATCTCCTTTTTTCTACAGAAGATAGAAAGTCATGTGAGTTTGGTAGAATATAAGGGTGAAAAAATTATGACAGGATTTTCATTTTAATAAAAAAATGTCCATTGCAGTGCAGCATTCTAGTTAGTTAGTGGCTACAGACCTGAGACCAGCTATGAAGAAGACCTCCTCTCCTCTCAGTGCAGATCCTGAGACGCCCAACGCTGGAGAACTGGGAAGTTTTGTAAAGAACTGACAGAATGTCTCTTGGATATTTGTAGTGAAAGCAGACAGAAAACTCTGGAAGCTGCCGAGATGAAGAGAGAGAAAGTGAGCGATGCTTGCAATGGTTTGGACGGCCTGCACAGCTGAATTCATCCTCAGCATGTTTAAAGTCTTCTTTCATTTTCATTTGAAGAACTTTCAACTCATATCTGCCAAAATAAACTTTGGCAGAATCGAGTGTATGTTGGCAAGTCCGAACACAGAGCGTTCATTTGTGAAGTAAAAGGTCAGCATTCACTACAAAAACACACAACATGGGAAATGTTTACTTAGTAAGTATATAAAGTAAAATCCCTTCAAAAACATGACAATGTTTTAAACCAAATACAAAGCAGACAACTACAAAAAAATTGTTTAAAAAAAAAATGATATTGATTTGAGAGATTTCTGAATATCTGTCATCTGTCTTGATTAGTGATGTCTGAGTCTGTTTGTGATATAATAAACATTCACCATATATTCATAATTGTCACGTTGGTTGTTGTATTAAGAGCACAACAAATGAAGTAAAAAAAAATAGTCTTTATTAATTCCACAACAGTAAACTCAGGAGATCACAGGAGAAACCGTAAAAACAACCACATTAAACTTAAACAATACTGAAAGAACCGAGGGCTTAAATACTGACAAAGGAGTAAGCAAAGTGAACAGGAACAGGTATGTGGAGCTAATTAACAAGCAAGGAAACTAAATAGGAACTCAGGCAGGCAAAACAGGAACAATACAAAGTGAAAAGAAAACTATAACATAGTACACGTGACATAACATCCCCCTCGTGGAAGACCCATCCTTGTGCCGTAACAAGTTCAATTGAGGAGGGAGGGGGCTGTGGAGGAGGACATGGAGCAGGCGAATGACTGGAGACAGATGAGAGTGATGGTGGGAAAAAACTGGTTGGCGATGATGGTGGAAGGACCCAGGAGCAGGAGTGGATGGAGCCATGGTGGAGACTTGGCTGACAACACCAGACGGATGACTGACAGAGACGAAGCCGATGAATTTGGAGACCAAGGATGATGGTCCCTGGTGGAGCCGAGGGAGGAAGGAGCCAAGATGTAGCCGAGGGAGGGGGGAGCCAAGGTGCAGCTGAGGGAGGGAGGAGCCAAATTGGAGCCGAGGGAGGGAGGAGCCAAAGTGGAGCTGACTGGTCAACGAGCCAAGGTGGAGAGACAGGCTCGGTGGCTAAAAACGGAGCCAAGGGATCCTCTTGACTAGGTGGAGCTGGAGACCGGAAGACCCGAGGCAGATTCTGCAGAGTGGACAGCAGAGTGGAGTTAGAAGAGCCGAGAGACTAAAGGGAAACAGCTGAGGCAGGGCCTAGGAACAGGCTTATTGGAAGAGGTGGGAGAGAGAGAGACAGAAGGCTGAGTGGGAACTCCGGAGACACAGTAGACCTTGAGCTGGACGGGACCAGCGGGGGCACAGGAGACATCGAGCTAGTGGGACTAGCAGGGACACAGGAGACGTCAAGGTAGCGGGACCAGCGAGGGCACAGGAGTCTTCGAGCTAGCGGGACCAGCGGAGGGACAGGAGTCTTCGAGCTAGCGGGACCAGCGGAGGCACAGGAGACTTCGAGCTAGCGGGACCAGCGGGGGCACAGGAGTCTTCGAGCTAGCGGGACCAGCGGAGGGACAGGAGTCTTCGAGCTAGCGGGACCAGCGGTGGCACAGGAGTCTTCGAGCTAGCGGGACCAGCGGAGGGACAGGAGTCTTCGAGCTAGCGGGACCAGCGGGGGCACAGGAGTCTTCGAGCTAGCGGGACCAGCGGAGGGACAGGAGTCTTCGAGCTAGCGGGACCAGCGGAGGCACAGGAGACTTCGAGCTAGCGGGACCAGCGGGGGCACAGGAGTCTTCGAGCTAGCGGGACCAGCGGAGGGACAGGAGTCTTCGAGCTAGCGGGACCAGCGGTGGCACAGGAGTCTTCGAGCTAGCGGGACCAGCGGAGGGACAGGAGTCTTCGAGCTAGCGGGACCAGCGGGGGCACAGGAGTCTTCGAGCTAGCGGGACCAGCGGAGGGACAGGAGTCTTCGAGCTAGCGGGACCAGCGGGGGCACAGGAGTCTTCGAGCTAGCGGGACCAGCGGAGGGACAGGAGTCTTCGAGCTAGCGGGACCAGCGGGGGCACAGGAGTCTTCGAGCTAGCGGGACCAGCGGAGGGACAGGAGTCTTCGAGCTAGCGGGACCAGCGGGGGCACAGGAGTCTTCGAGCTAGCGGGACCAGCGGAGGGACAGGAGTCTTCGAGCTAGCGGGACCAGCGGGGGCACAGGAGTCTTCGAGCTAGCGGGACCAGCGGAGGCACAGGAGACTTCGAGCTAGCGGGACCAGCGGAGGGACAGGAGTCTTCGAGCTAGCGGGACCAGCGGAGGGACAGGAGTCTTCGAGCTAGCGGGACCAGCGGAGGGACAGGAGTCTTCGAGCTAGCGGGACCAGTGGAGGGACAGGAGTCTTCGAGCTAGCGGGACCAGCGGAGACACTCACACACTCACACACACACTCACTCACACACTCTCACGCATGCACTCTCTCTCACACACACACACACATACACACACACTCACTCACACACTCTCACGCACACACTCATGCACGCATACTCACTTACTCAGACGCACACACACACTCATGCACACACACTCATGCACGCACACTCACACACTCAGACACGCACACATACACACACACACACACACACTCATGTCCTGGGGTCGTTCATCTTTATTAGGTAACTCCTCTCATTTCAGGGGCACTTGCATAATTATCATTAGCTATATATTCAAGGGGGAGCAATCAGCATGTTTCTGTGTCCTGAAGGGCGTTTAATTGATGCGTGTGATGGACAGAATATGTGTCTTTGTCCAGCGCTGCAATGGAGGAGAAGTGAGAGAGATGTGAATGATTCATTACGACGTGAATGAAGAAGAAGACGAGATTCATTCTGTCAAATGATTTTTGGCTCAAGTCTAGTGTTATTTTAGTATCATTGATATATAATTCTGAATTAGATTTTATTTTTATATTTTCTGTTTTCAATGTAATTTTAGAAAAGTTAAAGTCCCTGTAAAGTCAAAATTAAGTATGTGTTCTGAGTTTGTCATACCACCGAAAAATGTGTTATTAGCCACCCAGCAAGTAAATAAGTAAATAAAATAAGCTATCAAAATCTCGAAAAAATGAGCAGTAGTCTCAGCTCTCAAAAGCTCGTGCAAGTCGGCGCGACGGGAGGATGAAGGCCGAAGCAGACAGCGGGAGATAGTCGGTTCGGCCCCATTCACCAGTAACAGCGGATTATCAGTGAATTCCAGTTGTCTCCAACGAAAGTAAACTATCCTGATCTCTACAGAGGCGGGTGTGGTGGTGATCATCAGCTCTCCATCAAGGTAACGTTAGCTCTTCACAAGATAAATCCACCTCTTCTTGATATGATCATTTTTCGGAAATTTAAATAAGGACACCGATCTGTTTTCTAAGTGATTGCATCCAGGGAATACGCATTTACATGACGAAGGCATAGCCAGAGCCGTGGGCATAGTAGCTAGCAAACTGTAGGCTGTCTGATAGTAACTCGCGATTGAGCGATAGGCTTAGTGACTCCGTGCGTCATCAAGTAGGGGCCCAATCAAGCTCAGGGGGTCGCAGTGCGTTATCAATCCCCCGTTTTAGCCCCGCCCAAAAAATCCGGCTCACAGCAAGGGTGAAAAACTGTTAAACGGTCTAACTCCACAATTTAGTACTTCACAGTTCTCAGTCTTTGTAACATGTTTTAGCAATACATTTCTAGCACTTATAATGTGTTTAGAATTTTTTTGTAGAATTGCCTTTACAGGGACTTTAAGTTTAGTTAAGTTTTAGTACATTTGTTGTGTGTTTCTGTCTTTTTTCTTCTTCTTTTTTGGGGGTTTAGGTTTGGGTTTAAGTATTAAGGGTTTCAATGCTTAGTGCATTAAAAATAATTTTATTTTTGCAGTGGTGTCCCAGATTTAGAAATAAATTACCAGATTGAAAAGGTTTTTTTTTTCACATACAGTGAGAAATGTATTCTTTCTGCAGTGTATAAGGAATCACCTTGTCGGTTATTGTTTTAAGCTCAAATGTATGTTTGCACTGCAATCTCTGCCGTTACTGCAGCGCTTCATGTGGAAGTTGTGACGCTTGTGTTAAAATGCTTAAAGAGTGAAAGGGCCTTAAACAAAACAAAACAAAACAAAACTTTATTGCAGTTTAAAAGTTTAAAACAGGCCAGTTCTCAGAGTGGGCGTGTCCCGAGGAGAGAAGCCCTGCCCCCTCACTGAAGTGAATGCTGTATAGAGCAGTGTGTCTCTGAAAGCAGAAAGCATCTCTAGGCTGAATCTGATTATAGTAAAGCAACAGATTCAAATCTGAGGCCAGTCGCCACTATGTTCAGATTGTGTCTTAAAGGGATAGTTCTGCCAAAAATGTATATTGTGTTCAACAGAAGAAAGGAACTCATATGGAACGACTTGAGGATGAGTAAGTGATGAGACAATTTTCACTATTCCTTTAAGAACTAGTTTGACCAACTAGCCATTAACCAATGGGTAATCCGTCTTTTCCAATTCAAATTATACCGATCTACATTTTTATGTAACTGACTTTAACAAGTTATGACAAGTCTTGAGCTCAGGGACATCATGAGGGTTCTAGACTCGGGAGGCAAAATACCGTAACAAAGTTACATTTATTAACAGCCCAACAAGCTATATTATCATATAAAGTTCTTTGGCGTAGGCACCGTTTGTAGCTCGTAATCCAAGGGTAGGGAATCTGCACATCCTGCCTGAAGATGTATGGGTTAGGGTTAGGGTTAGAGTGAGAGACCCCAGGTGAGGTATGGGTTAGGGTTAGGGTTAGAGCGAGAGACCCCCGGGGAGATATGGGTCAGGGTTAGAGTGAGAGACCCCCAGGGAGGAATGGGTTAGGGTTAGGGTTAGAGTGAGAGACCCCCGGGGACGAATGGGTCAGGGTTAGAGTTAGAGTGAGAGACCCCCGGGGAGGAATGGGTCAGGGTTAGAGTTAGAGTGAGAGACCCCCGGGGAGGAATGGGTCAGGGTTAGAGTTAGAGTGAGAGACCCCCGGGGACGAATGGGTCAGGGTTAGAGTTAGAGTGAGAGACCCCCGGGGAGGAATGGGTCAGGGTTAGAGTTAGAGTGAGAGACCCCCAGGGAGGAATGGGTTAGGGTTAGGGTTAGGGTTAGAGTGAGAGACCCCCGGGGACGAATGGGTCAGGGTTAGAGTTAGAGTGAGAGACCCCCGGGGAGGAATGGGTCAGGGTTAGAGTTAGAGTGAGAGACCCCCGGGGAGGAATGGGTTAGGGTTAGATTTTTTGAGGATATTACAACAGCTCCCCCGGGGAGGAATGGGTCAGGGTTAGAGTGAGATACCCCCGGGGAGGAATGGGTCAGGGTTAGAGTGAGAGACCCCCGGGGAGGAATGGGTTAGGGTTAGAGTGAGATACCCCCGGGGAGGAATGGGTCAGGGTTAGAGTGAGAGACCCCCGGGGAGGAATGGGTTAGGGTTAGAGTGAGATACCCCCGGGGAGGAATGGGTCAGGGTTAGAGTTAGAGTGAGAGACCCCCGGGGAGGAATGGGTTAGGGTTAGAGTGAGATACCCCCGGGGAGGAATGGGTTAAGGTTAGAGTGAGAGTGTGAGACCCCGGGGAGGTTATGGACAGGGACCATCCTGGTGGTGGGGAGGATGGAGGTGAATGTTGGCGTCAGCATCCGCGAACTCAGACATGTGTAAGTACCGATCTTTTATACTACTAGGGCACAATTGGTTAGATGAGAAGGTAATCGGTGACGTAACGATTGAGTCTTCCCAGCAGAACTTACGCTAAAGCTTTCATTTTTGGGCTGTTTGATATTGTGTATATTCCAGTTATTCTCCAGTCCGCATCTCCTGAAGATCAGCGTTCTCACTCCTGTCTGATTAGTATTCACACACCTCACTCCTGATCGCTTTGCTTTTGTTTGCTAATTATCGTCTGATTGCTCATTAGATGTTGTGTCTTGGTGTCTGTGTTCTGTAAACAAGCTCGGCTGCATCTGCTTGTATGGAATCAGATTCCATAATGTCAATGAGTGGCGAACAGTGTTTGTGATGAGAACACAAATCTGCTGTAATGGACACACACACACACACTTACAACTACATAAACACACAGACACGCACATACTTAGCTTCATTTGTATATTAAGTCAGCTGGTGTGTTTTAATTACACCAACTAGTCGACAGTGTGTGTGTGTGTGTGTATGTGTGTGATCACATGACTCAGTTGTGTTTGTTCTAGATGGTGACAGCAGCAGGAATCTTCTTCGGTCCACACACTGCTGTACATGTGTGACAGTAGCATATATTGTGACCTGTAACGGACCGATATATTAAAATGATGTGTGAATAGAGTGAATCCAGAGCACTTGACATTCACACAGCAGGTTATAAGTGTCTCAAGCTGGTTGTGTGTGTGTGTGTGTGTGTGTGTGTGTGTGTGAGAGACGCTCTGAGCTCAGTGTGTTCACATGCACGAGTTTTCAGACGGTTAGAGATATTGGCCTTTCTATACTCACTATAGTTCTGCACTGTGCTGTTGTGTTTATTTACAGCTAATTATAATGACTACAGCCAAAGCCTTATGTATACTTCAGTTTTGACGCGAACTTTTGTCGTGTTTGTACAACCTTTCATTAATATACTATGCATTTGATATTGTGTGCAAACGCAGGCACTTAACACACATGCACAAGAAAAGTTTAATCCTTGACCTCTGCACTATTTCTCATTAGTGATATGTGACCCTGGATCACAAAACCAGTCACAACATATATATTTATGGCAATAGCCAACAATACATTGTATGGGTCAAAATTATAGATTTTTCTTTTATGCCAAAAATCATTAGGATATTTAGTAAAGATCATGTTCCATAACGATATTTAGCAAATTTCCTACCATACTTGTAAAAAAAACATTTATTTTTGTGAGTGAATGCAGCACAATCGCCAACATAAAGGGACAACTTTAAAGACGATTTTCTCAATGTTTCGATTTTTTTGCACCCTCAGATTTCTGATTTTCAAGTAGTTGTATCTCGGCCAAATATTGTCATATTCTAACAAACCATTCATCAATGGAAAGCTTATTTATTCAGCTTTCAGACAATGTATAAATCTCAATTTAAAAAAATTGACCATGTGACTGGTTTTGTGGTCCAGTGTCACATATATGTTATAAGAAATGATAAAGTGGTAGTGTCTTTGCTTCATAATAAACTGCATGATTTCTTAAAAGTGATATATAAGTTATAAGCGATAATGTGGAAGATTGTTTCCGTCAATAACAAAAAAAATAAAAGGTAATTGTGAGTTTGCAAGTTAAACTACAGTTTAGTGTATCTCTTCATACGTGCTCGTCAATGGTGTCTGCTGGTGTTGTGTCTTCAGTAATGGGACCAACTAATTTGTACAAAATAATTTGGTGCATTTATTTATTTTAAATAATGCGTGCTGAGCGCTTAGAGTACCATGGTTAGATGTGTAAAAACACAATTATATTTAGGGATTTGTAACCCATACTCCAAACACTTAATGAAAACTTATGTTATTTAAAAATTGGTCTGGTTCAACTAACTTCTGCATTTAAAAAAATCTTGGGTTCTTTTTTCTACCCAAATCTTGGGTTGAGCCTTTTGGGTAATTTTTTGGGTTACTTTTTCAGTATTTGGGTAGTTTTTGTGTTACCCAGCTCCTGGTTCATATTAATGAATATTAAAAATGAATCAACTATACTGTGTTAAATCAACCCATTATGCTGGGTTAAATAAACAACCCAGTTTGCTGGGTAAAATTAACCCAATATGTGTTATGATCTAGATTTACCCAGCCCTTGGGTTGATAACAACCCAAATTGGATGTTTTTTAGAGTGTGGGGACAGTTTGTCCTCAGACTATGTCTATGCAAATTCAGTGTGTCTCAGTTGGGGTGAATAGTGTTGGTTTAGTTGAAAACGCTTCTGTAACATGCACACACACACACACACACACACACACACACACTGAACTGCCCCCCTCATACGGCTATGATGTGGCTATGAGCAGTAATGACTGGATACTCTGATTTGAAGGGCCCGGTTGATGACAATCCCATTTTCTGTGTAATTTCATGCTTGTCTTCTTGAATGAAGATATCGGCTGCTGTGAGTTGTCGGGTCAGAGGCGCTGCTCGCCGCTCTGTGTTTCCCGTGTCTTGATGAAAAGTAATTCATCATTTACAGCCCTGAATTCTGCCACTTTTCCCCCGCTCTCTTCCTCTCGGTCTCGTAACAGTTTCCCAGTGTGGTGAGTGTGTGTGTGTGTGTGTGTGTGTGTGTGTGTGTGTGGGTCCCTGAGGCCCGGGGAGGAGGGGTTCGGCTGAAAGAGATGAATGGGTTTATTCCGGTGCCGGTGTGGCGGAGCAGGTCTGGGCTCGGGAGACCCGTGTGGGACCCGTGTGGGACCCGAGGTGGACCTGAACACACGGGCCGAGCCGGTTCTGATGGAGTGTGTCACCCCTCCACCTCTGGAGCCGAACCTCTGACCGCTTGGGCCGAGAGACTGGCAGCCGGTGGGGCGTGAGACACTGGGAAATTGATTTCTCTCTCTCTCTCTCTCTTTCTCTTCCTGCTTGAGTTCTCTATGGGGACGTTTCTGACCAATTGGCCAATCACGTCTCGCGGTTCGTTTGGACAGCCGTGGCCCCGCCCCTGTGAACTATAGTTGCTAAGAGACTGACCACTGCGCTGACTACACATGACCCGTCATCGGCAAACTCAAATAAAACACACACCGCAGATCAGATGTGCTGATTTATTTCAGTCCTGAAGAAGAGGATTCTCATGAGGAGTGTGTGCGTAAGTGTGTGTGTGTCATTAATCAAAGTTAAACCAAAACCGCTATATATCTAAGATTTTGAATTTGTTCAACCCTTATTCAGTAGATCAGATGTTACTACAGATAATAGCAAACTAACCTTACTAACAACTGCACAATGTACTTTGCTAATGAAGACATTTTCTGTATCGATTGTTCACAGGTGTTTAATTATGGATTTCGTTGTGTTGTGTTTTAGATTTGAAGAAAATTTTCATAAACTTAGAAAAGATACTGGAAATTTTCTGTCAGGACATTGTCCATATTTCTACAGAGTTCTTTCTAACAGTTAACTAACCACAATACAAGCCAAACTAACCACAATACAAGCCAAACTAATCACAATACAAACCAAACTAACCACAATACAAGCCAAACTAACCACAATACAAGCCAAACTAACCACAATACAAGCCAAACTAACCACAATACAAACCAAACTAACCACAATACAAGCCAAACTAACCACAATACAAGCCAAACTAACCACAATACAAGCCAAACTAACCACAGTACAAACCAAACTAACTACAATACAAGCCAAACTAACCACAATACAAACCAAACTAACCACAATACAAGCCAAACTAACCACAATACAAACCAAACTAACCACAATACAAACCAAACTAACCACAATACAAAACAAACTAACCACAATACAAGCCAAACTAACCACAATACAAACCAAACTAACAACAATACAAGCCAAACTAACTACAATACAAGCCAAACTAACCACAATACAAACCAAACTAACAACAATACAAGCCAAACTAACTACAATACAAGCCAAACTAACCACAATACAAGCCAAACTAACCACAGTACAAACCAAACTAACTACAATACAAGCCAAACTAACCACAATACAAACCAAACTAACCACAATACAAGCCAAACTAACCACAATACAAGCCAAACTAACCACAATACAAGCCAAACTAACCACAATACAAACCAAACTAACCACAATACAAAACAAACTGACCACAATACAAGCCAAACTAACCACAATACAAACCAAACTAACAACAATACAAACCAAACTAACCACAATACAAGCCAAACTAACCACAATACAAGCCAAACTAACCACAATACAAAACAAACTAACCACAATACAAGCCAAACTAACCACAATACAAACCAAACTAATCACAATACAAGCCAAACTAACCACAATACAAACCAAACTAACCACAATACAAGCCAAACTAACCACAATACAAGCCAAACTAACCACAATACAAGCCAAACTAACCACAATACAAACCAAACTAACCACAATACAAAACAAACTAACCACAATACAAGCCAAACTAACCACAATACAAACCAAACTAACAACAATACAAACCAAACTAACCACAATACAAGCCAAACTAACCACAATACAAGCCAAACTAACCACAATACAAAACAAACTAACCACAATACAAGCCAAACTAACCACAATACAAACCAAATCTAACCACAATACAAGCCAAACTAACCACAATACAAGCCAAACTAACTGCAATACAAGCCAAACTAACCACAATACAAACCAAACTAACCACAATACAAACCAAACTAACCACAATACAAGCCAAACTAACCACAATACAAGCCAAACTAACCACAATACAAAACAAACTAACCACAATACAAACCAAACTAACTACAATACAAGCCAAACTAACGATACAAGCCAAACTAACCACAATACAAACCAAACTAACTACAATACAAGCCAAACTAACGATACAAACCAAACTAACCACAATACAAACCAAACTAACTACAATACAAGCCAAACTAACCACAATACAAACCAAACTAACCACAATACAAACCAAACTAACCACAATACAAGCCAAACTAACCACAATACAAGCCAAACTAACCACAATACAAACCAAACTAACCACAATACAAAACAAACTAACCACAATACAAGCCAAACTAACCACAATACAAACCAAACTAACAACAATACAAACCAAACTAACCACAATACAAGCCAAACTAACCACAATACAAGCCAAACTAACCACAATACAAAACAAACTAACCACAATACAAGCCAAACTAACCACAATACAAACCAAACTAACTACAATACAAGCCAAACTAACCACAATACAAACCAAACTAACCACAATACAAACCAAACTAACCACAATACAAGCCAAACTAACCACAATACAAGCCAAACTAACCACAATACAAAACAAACTAACCACAATACAAAACAAACTAACCACAATACAAACCAAACTAACTACAATACAAGCCAAACTAACGATACAAGCCAAACTAACCACAATACAAACCAAACTAACTACAATACAAGCCAAACTAACGATACAAACCAAACTAACCACAATACAAACCAAACTAACTACAATACAAGCCAAACTAACGATACAAGCCAAACTAACTACAATACAAGCCAAACTAACCACAATACAAACCAAACTAACAACAATACAAACCAAACTAATAACAATACAAGCCAAACTAACTACAATACAAGCCAAACTAACCACAATACAAACCAAACTAACAACAATACAAACCAAACTAACAACAATACAAACCAAACTAACTACAATACAAGCCAAACTAACGATACAAACCAAACTAACCACAATACAAGCCAAACTAACAACAATACAAACCAAACTAACCACAATACAAACCAAACTAACCACAATACAAACCAAACTAACCACAATACAAACCAAACTAACCACAATACAAACCAAACTAACCACAATACAAACTAACCACAATACAAACCAAACTAACAATACAAGCCAAACTAACCACAATACAAACCAAACTAACCACAATACAAACCAAACTAACCACAATACAAGCCAAACTAACCACAATACAAGCCAAAATAACCACAATACAAACCAAACTAACAACAATACAAGCCAAACTAACTACAATACAAGCCAAACTAACGATACAAGCCAAACTAACTACAATACAAGCCAAACTAACCACAATACAAACCAAACTAACAACAATACAAGCCAAACTAACTACAATACAAGCCAAACTAACCACAATACAAACCAAACTAACAACAATACAAGCCAAACTAACCACAAGCCAAACTAACCACAATACAAACCAAACTAACAACAATACAAGCCAAACTAACTACAATACAAGCCAAACTAACCACAATACAAACCAAACTAACCACAATACAAGCCAAACTAACCACAATACAAGCCAAACTAACCACAAGCCAAACTAACCACAATACAAACCAAACTAACCACAAGCCAAACTAACCACAATACAAACCAAACTAACCACAATACAAGCCAAACTAACCACAATACAAGCCAAACTAACAACAATACAAGCCAAACTAACCACAATACAAGCCAAACTAACCACAGTACAAACCAAACTAACCACAATACAAACCAAACTAACCACAATACAAACCAAACTAACAACAATACAAGCCAAACTAACCACAATACAAGCCAAACTAACCACAATACAAGCCAAACTAACCACAATACAAGCCAAACTAACCACAATACAAGCCAAACTAACCACAATACAAACCAAACTAACAACAATACAAGCCAAACTAACCACAATACAAACCAAACTAACCACAATACAAGCCAAACTAACAACAATACAAGCCAAACTAACCACAATACAAACCAAACTAACAACAATACAAGCCAAACTAACTACAATACAAGCCAAACTAACCACAATACAAACAAATCTAACCACAATACAAACCAAACTAACCACAATACAAGCCAAACTAACCACAATACAAACCAAACTAACAATACAAGCCAAACTAACTACAATACAAGCCAAACTAACCACAATACAAACAAATCTAACCACAATACAAACCAAACTAACCACAATACAAGCCAAACTAACCACAATACAAGCCAAACTAACCACAATACAAGCCAAACTAACCACAATACAAGCCAAACTAACCACAATACAAACCAAACTAACCACAATACAAGCCAAACTAACCACAATACAAACCAAACTAACAATACAAGCCAAACTAACTACAATACAAGCCAAACTAACCACAATACAAGCCAAACTAACCACAATACAAACCAAACTAACAACAATACAAGCCAAACTAACTACAATACAAGCCAAACTAACTACAATACAAACCAAACTAACAATACAAGCCAAACTAACTACAATACAAGCCAAACTAACCACAATACAAACAAATCTAACCACAATACAAGCCAAACTAACCACAATACAAACCAAACTAACAATACAAGCCAAACTAACTGCGATACAAATCAAACTAACCACAATACAAACCAAACTAACCACAATACAAGCCAAACTAACCACAATACAAGCCAAACTAACCACAATACAAACCAAACTAACAACAATACAAGCCAAACTAACCACAATACAAGCCAAACTAACCACAATACAAACCAAACTAACAACAATACAAGCCAAACTAACCACAATACAAACCAAACTAACCACAATACAAGCCAAACTAACAACAATACAAGCCAAACTAACCACAATACAAACCAAACTAACAACAATACAAGCCAAACTAACTACAATACAAGCCAAACTAACCACAATACAAACAAATCTAACCACAATACAAACCAAACTAACCACAATACAAGCCAAACTAACCACAATACAAACCAAACTAACAATACAAGCCAAACTAACTACAATACAAGCCAAACTAACCACAATACAAACCAAACTAACCACAATACAAGCCAAACTAACCACAATACAAACCAAACTAACAATACAAGCCAAACTAACTACAATACAAGCCAAACTAACCACAATACAAACCAAACTAACAACAATACAAGCCAAACTAACTACAATACAAGCCAAACTAACTACAATACAAACCAAACTAACAATACAAGCCAAACTAACTACAATACAAGCCAAACTAACCACAATACAAACAAATCTAACCACAATACAAGCCAAACTAACCACAATACAAACCAAACTAACAATACAAGCCAAACTAACTGCGATACAAATCAAACTAACCACAATACAAACCAAACTAACAATACAAGCCAAACTAACTACAATACAAACCAAACTAACAATACAAACCAAACTAACTGCGATACAAATCAAACTAACCACAATACAAACCAAACTAACAATACAAGCCAAACTAACTACAATACAAGCCAAACTAACCACAATACAAACCAAACTAACTACAATACAAGCCAAACTAACCACAATACAAACCAAACTAACCACAATACAAGCCAAACTAACCACAATACAAGCCAAACTAACCACAATACAAACCAAACTAACCACAATACAAACCAAACTAACTGCGATACAAATCAAACTAACCACAATACAAACCAAACTAACCACAATACAAACCAAACTAACTACAATACAAGCCAAACTAACTGCAATACAAGCCAAACTAACCACAATACAAACCAAACTAACCACAATACAAGCCAAACTAACCACAATACAAACCAAACTAACCACAATACAAGCCAAACTAACTACAATACAAGCCAAACTAACCACAATACAAACCAAACTAACTGCAATACAAGCCAAACTAACTACAATACAAGCCAAACTAACCACAATACAAAACAAACTAACCACAATACAAGCCAAACTAACCACAATACAAGCCAAACTAACCACAATACAAACCAAACTAACCACAATACAAGCCAAACTAACTACAATACAAGCCAAACTAACCACAATACAAACCAAACTAACTGCAATACAAGCCAAACTAACTACAATACAAGCCAAACTAACCACAATACAAACCAAACTAACAACAATACAAGCCAAACTAACCACAATACAAGCCAAACTAACCACAATACAAGCCAAACTAACCACAATACAAGCCAAACTAACCACAATACAAACCAAACTAACAACAATACAAGCCAAACTAACCACAATACAAGCCAAACTAACCACAATACAAACCAAACTAACAACAATACAAACCAAACTAACAATACAAGCCAAACTAACTGCGATACAAATCAAACTAACCACAATACAAACCAAACTAACAATACAAGCCAAACTAACTACAATACAAACCAAACTAACAATACAAACCAAACTAACTGCGATACAAATCAAACTAACCACAATACAAACCAAACTAACAATACAAGCCAAACTAACTACAATACAAGCCAAACTAACCACAATACAAACCAAACTAACTACAATACAAGCCAAACTAACCACAATACAAACCAAACTAACCACAATACAAGCCAAACTAACCACAATACAAGCCAAACTAACCACAATACAAACCAAACTAACCACAATACAAACCAAACTAACTGCGATACAAATCAAACTAACCACAATACAAACCAAACTAACCACAATACAAACCAAACTAACTACAATACAAGCCAAACTAACTACAATACAAGCCAAACTAACCACAATACAAACCAAACTAACCACAATACAAGCCAAACTAACCACAATACAAACCAAACTAACCACAATACAAGCCAAACTAACCACAATACAAGCCAAACTAACCACAATACAAACCAAACTAACAACAATACAAGCCAAACTAACCACAATACAAGCCAAACTAACCACAATACAAACCAAACTAACAACAATACAAACCAAACTAACAATACAAGCCAAACTAACTGCGATACAAATCAAACTAACCACAATACAAACCAAACTAACAATACAAGCCAAACTAACTACAATACAAACCAAACTAACAATACAAACCAAACTAACTGCGATACAAATCAAACTAACCACAATACAAACCAAACTAACAATACAAGCCAAACTAACTACAATACAAGCCAAACTAACCACAATACAAACCAAACTAACTACAATACAAGCCAAACTAACCACAATACAAACCAAACTAACCACAATACAAGCCAAACTAACCACAATACAAGCCAAACTAACCACAATACAAACCAAACTAACCACAATACAAACCAAACTAACTGCGATACAAATCAAACTAACCACAATACAAACCAAACTAACCACAATACAAACCAAACTAACTACAATACAAGCCAAACTAACTGCAATACAAGCCAAACTAACCACAATACAAACCAAACTAACCACAATACAAGCCAAACTAACCACAATACAAACCAAACTAACCACAATACAAACCAAACTAACTACAATACAAGCCAAACTAACTGCAATACAAGCCAAACTAACCACAATACAAACCAAACTAACCACAATACAAGCCAAACTAACCACAATACAAACCAAACTAACCACAATACAAGCCAAACTAACTACAATACAAGCCAAACTAACCACAATACAAACCAAACTAACTGCAATACAAGCCAAACTAACTACAATACAAGCCAAACTAACCACAATACAAAACAAACTAACCACAATACAAGCCAAACTAACCACAATACAAGCCAAACTAACCACAATACAAACCAAACTAACCACAATACAAGCCAAACTAACTACAATACAAGCCAAACTAACCACAATACAAACCAAACTAACTGCAATACAAGCCAAACTAACTACAATACAAGCCAAACTAACCACAATACAAACCAAACTAACAACAATACAAGCCAAACTAACCACAATACAAGCCAAACTAACCACAATACAAGCCAAACTAACCACAATACAAGCCAAACTAACCACAATACAAACCAAACTAACAACAATACAAGCCAAACTAACCACAATACAAACCAAACTAACCACAATACAAGCCAAACTAACAACAATACAAGCCAAACTAACCACAATACAAACCAAACTAACAACAATACAAGCCAAACTAACTACAATACAAGCCAAGCTAACTGCAATACAAATCAAACTAACCACAATACAAACCAAACTAACCACAATACAAGCCAAACTAACCACAATACAAGCCAAACTAACCACAATACAAACCAAACTAACAACAATACAAGCCAAACTAACCACAATACAAACCAAACTAACCACAATACAAGCCAAACTAACAACAATACAAGCCAAACTAACCACAATACAAACCAAACTAACAACAATACAAACCAAACTAACAATACAAGCCAAACTAACTGCGATACAAATCAAACTAACCACAATACAAACCAAACTAACAATACAAGCCAAACTAACTACAATACAAACCAAACTAACAATACAAACCAAACTAACCACAATACAAGCCAAACTAACCACAATACAAGCCAAACTAACAACAATACAAGCCAAACTAACTACAATACAAGCCAAACTAACCACAATACAAACAAATCTAACCACAATACAAACCAAACTAACCACAATACAAGCCAAACTAACCACAATACAAACCAAACTAACAATACAAGCCAAACTAACTACAATACAAGCCAAACTAACCACAATACAAACCAAACTAACCACAATACAAGCCAAACTAACCACAATACAAACCAAACTAACAATACAAGCCAAACTAACTACAATACAAGCCAAACTAACCACAATACAAACCAAACTAACAACAATACAAGCCAAACTAACTACAATACAAGCCAAACTAACTACAATACAAACCAAACTAACAATACAAGCCAAACTAACCACAATACAAACAAATCTAACCACAATACAAACCAAACTAACCACAATACAAGCCAAACTAACCACAATACAAACCAAACTAACAATACAAGCCAAACTAACTACAATACAAGCCAAACTAACCACAATACAAACCAAACTAACCACAATACAAGCCAAACTAACCACAATACAAACCAAACTAACAATACAAGCCAAACTAACTACAATACAAGCCAAACTAACCACAATACAAACCAAACTAACAACAATACAAGCCAAACTAACTACAATACAAGCCAAACTAACTACAATACAAACCAAACTAACAATACAAGCCAAACTAACTACAATACAAGCCAAACTAACCACAATACAAACAAATCTAACCACAATACAAGCCAAACTAACCACAATACAAACCAAACTAACAATACAAGCCAAACTAACTGCGATACAAATCAAACTAACCACAATACAAACCAAACTAACAATACAAGCCAAACTAACTACAATACAAACCAAACTAACAATACAAACCAAACTAACTGCGATACAAATCAAACTAACCACAATACAAACCAAACTAACAATACAAGCCAAACTAACTACAATACAAGCCAAACTAACCACAATACAAACCAAACTAACTACAATACAAGCCAAACTAACCACAATACAAACCAAACTAACCACAATACAAGCCAAACTAACCACAATACAAGCCAAACTAACCACAATACAAACCAAACTAACCACAATACAAACCAAACTAACTGCGATACAAATCAAACTAACCACAATACAAACCAAACTAACCACAATACAAACCAAACTAACTACAATACAAGCCAAACTAACTGCAATACAAGCCAAACTAACCACAATACAAACCAAACTAACCACAATACAAGCCAAACTAACCACAATACAAACCAAACTAACCACAATACAAGCCAAACTAACTACAATACAAGCCAAACTAACCACAATACAAACCAAACTAACTGCAATACAAGCCAAACTAACTACAATACAAGCCAAACTAACCACAATACAAAACAAACTAACCACAATACAAGCCAAACTAACCACAATACAAGCCAAACTAACCACAATACAAACCAAACTAACCACAATACAAGCCAAACTAACTACAATACAAGCCAAACTAACCACAATACAAACCAAACTAACTGCAATACAAGCCAAACTAACTACAATACAAGCCAAACTAACCACAATACAAACCAAACTAACAACAATACAAGCCAAACTAACCACAATACAAGCCAAACTAACCACAATACAAGCCAAACTAACCACAATACAAGCCAAACTAACCACAATACAAACCAAACTAACAACAATACAAGCCAAACTAACCACAATACAAACCAAACTAACCACAATACAAGCCAAACTAACAACAATACAAGCCAAACTAACCACAATACAAACCAAACTAACAACAATACAAGCCAAACTAACTACAATACAAGCCAAGCTAACTGCAATACAAATCAAACTAACCACAATACAAACCAAACTAACCACAATACAAGCCAAACTAACCACAATACAAACCAAACTAACAACAATACAAGCCAAACTAACTACAATACAAGCCAAACTAACTACAATACAAACCAAACTAACAATACAAGCCAAACTAACTACAATACAAGCCAAACTAACCACAATACAAACAAATCTAACCACAATACAAGCCAAACTAACCACAATACAAACCAAACTAACAATACAAGCCAAACTAACTGCGATACAAATCAAACTAACCACAATACAAACCAAACTAACAATACAAGCCAAACTAACTACAATACAAACCAAACTAACAATACAAACCAAACTAACTGCGATACAAATCAAACTAACCACAATACAAACCAAACTAACAATACAAGCCAAACTAACTACAATACAAGCCAAACTAACCACAATACAAACCAAACTAACTACAATACAAGCCAAACTAACCACAATACAAACCAAACTAACCACAATACAAGCCAAACTAACCACAATACAAGCCAAACTAACCACAATACAAACCAAACTAACCACAATACAAACCAAACTAACTGCGATACAAATCAAACTAACCACAATACAAACCAAACTAACCACAATACAAACCAAACTAACTACAATACAAGCCAAACTAACTGCAATACAAGCCAAACTAACCACAATACAAACCAAACTAACCACAATACAAGCCAAACTAACCACAATACAAACCAAACTAACCACAATACAAGCCAAACTAACTACAATACAAGCCAAACTAACCACAATACAAACCAAACTAACTGCAATACAAGCCAAACTAACTACAATACAAGCCAAACTAACCACAATACAAAACAAACTAACCACAATACAAGCCAAACTAACCACAATACAAGCCAAACTAACCACAATACAAACCAAACTAACCACAATACAAGCCAAACTAACTACAATACAAGCCAAACTAACCACAATACAAACCAAACTAACTGCAATACAAGCCAAACTAACTACAATACAAGCCAAACTAACCACAATACAAACCAAACTAACAACAATACAAGCCAAACTAACCACAATACAAGCCAAACTAACCACAATACAAGCCAAACTAACCACAATACAAGCCAAACTAACCACAATACAAACCAAACTAACAACAATACAAGCCAAACTAACCACAATACAAGCCAAACTAACCACAATACAAACCAAACTAACAACAATACAAACCAAACTAACAATACAAGCCAAACTAACTGCGATACAAATCAAACTAACCACAATACAAACCAAACTAACAATACAAGCCAAACTAACTACAATACAAACCAAACTAACAATACAAACCAAACTAACTGCGATACAAATCAAACTAACCACAATACAAACCAAACTAACAATACAAGCCAAACTAACTACAATACAAGCCAAACTAACCACAATACAAACCAAACTAACTACAATACAAGCCAAACTAACCACAATACAAACCAAACTAACCACAATACAAGCCAAACTAACCACAATACAAGCCAAACTAACCACAATACAAACCAAACTAACCACAATACAAACCAAACTAACTGCGATACAAATCAAACTAACCACAATACAAACCAAACTAACCACAATACAAACCAAACTAACTACAATACAAGCCAAACTAACTACAATACAAGCCAAACTAACCACAATACAAACCAAACTAACCACAATACAAGCCAAACTAACCACAATACAAACCAAACTAACCACAATACAAGCCAAACTAACCACAATACAAGCCAAACTAACCACAATACAAACCAAACTAACAACAATACAAGCCAAACTAACCACAATACAAGCCAAACTAACCACAATACAAACCAAACTAACAACAATACAAACCAAACTAACAATACAAGCCAAACTAACTGCGATACAAATCAAACTAACCACAATACAAACCAAACTAACAATACAAGCCAAACTAACTACAATACAAACCAAACTAACAATACAAACCAAACTAACTGCGATACAAATCAAACTAACCACAATACAAACCAAACTAACAATACAAGCCAAACTAACTACAATACAAGCCAAACTAACCACAATACAAACCAAACTAACTACAATACAAGCCAAACTAACCACAATACAAACCAAACTAACCACAATACAAGCCAAACTAACCACAATACAAGCCAAACTAACCACAATACAAACCAAACTAACCACAATACAAACCAAACTAACTGCGATACAAATCAAACTAACCACAATACAAACCAAACTAACCACAATACAAACCAAACTAACTACAATACAAGCCAAACTAACTGCAATACAAGCCAAACTAACCACAATACAAACCAAACTAACCACAATACAAGCCAAACTAACCACAATACAAACCAAACTAACCACAATACAAACCAAACTAACTACAATACAAGCCAAACTAACTGCAATACAAGCCAAACTAACCACAATACAAACCAAACTAACCACAATACAAGCCAAACTAACCACAATACAAACCAAACTAACCACAATACAAGCCAAACTAACTACAATACAAGCCAAACTAACCACAATACAAACCAAACTAACTGCAATACAAGCCAAACTAACTACAATACAAGCCAAACTAACCACAATACAAAACAAACTAACCACAATACAAGCCAAACTAACCACAATACAAGCCAAACTAACCACAATACAAACCAAACTAACCACAATACAAGCCAAACTAACTACAATACAAGCCAAACTAACCACAATACAAACCAAACTAACTGCAATACAAGCCAAACTAACTACAATACAAGCCAAACTAACCACAATACAAACCAAACTAACAACAATACAAGCCAAACTAACCACAATACAAGCCAAACTAACCACAATACAAGCCAAACTAACCACAATACAAGCCAAACTAACCACAATACAAACCAAACTAACAACAATACAAGCCAAACTAACCACAATACAAACCAAACTAACCACAATACAAGCCAAACTAACAACAATACAAGCCAAACTAACCACAATACAAACCAAACTAACAACAATACAAGCCAAACTAACTACAATACAAGCCAAGCTAACTGCAATACAAATCAAACTAACCACAATACAAACCAAACTAACCACAATACAAGCCAAACTAACCACAATACAAGCCAAACTAACCACAATACAAACCAAACTAACAACAATACAAGCCAAACTAACCACAATACAAACCAAACTAACCACAATACAAGCCAAACTAACAACAATACAAGCCAAACTAACCACAATACAAACCAAACTAACAACAATACAAACCAAACTAACAATACAAGCCAAACTAACTGCGATACAAATCAAACTAACCACAATACAAACCAAACTAACAATACAAGCCAAACTAACTACAATACAAACCAAACTAACAATACAAACCAAACTAACCACAATACAAGCCAAACTAACCACAATACAAGCCAAACTAACAACAATACAAGCCAAACTAACTACAATACAAGCCAAACTAACCACAATACAAACAAATCTAACCACAATACAAACCAAACTAACCACAATACAAGCCAAACTAACCACAATACAAACCAAACTAACAATACAAGCCAAACTAACTACAATACAAGCCAAACTAACCACAATACAAACCAAACTAACCACAATACAAGCCAAACTAACCACAATACAAACCAAACTAACAATACAAGCCAAACTAACTACAATACAAGCCAAACTAACCACAATACAAACCAAACTAACAACAATACAAGCCAAACTAACTACAATACAAGCCAAACTAACTACAATACAAACCAAACTAACAATACAAGCCAAACTAACCACAATACAAACAAATCTAACCACAATACAAACCAAACTAACCACAATACAAGCCAAACTAACCACAATACAAACCAAACTAACAATACAAGCCAAACTAACTACAATACAAGCCAAACTAACCACAATACAAACCAAACTAACCACAATACAAGCCAAACTAACCACAATACAAACCAAACTAACAATACAAGCCAAACTAACTACAATACAAGCCAAACTAACCACAATACAAACCAAACTAACAACAATACAAGCCAAACTAACTACAATACAAGCCAAACTAACTACAATACAAACCAAACTAACAATACAAGCCAAACTAACTACAATACAAGCCAAACTAACCACAATACAAACAAATCTAACCACAATACAAGCCAAACTAACCACAATACAAACCAAACTAACAATACAAGCCAAACTAACTGCGATACAAATCAAACTAACCACAATACAAACCAAACTAACAATACAAGCCAAACTAACTACAATACAAACCAAACTAACAATACAAACCAAACTAACTGCGATACAAATCAAACTAACCACAATACAAACCAAACTAACAATACAAGCCAAACTAACTACAATACAAGCCAAACTAACCACAATACAAACCAAACTAACTACAATACAAGCCAAACTAACCACAATACAAACCAAACTAACCACAATACAAGCCAAACTAACCACAATACAAGCCAAACTAACCACAATACAAACCAAACTAACCACAATACAAACCAAACTAACTGCGATACAAATCAAACTAACCACAATACAAACCAAACTAACCACAATACAAACCAAACTAACTACAATACAAGCCAAACTAACTGCAATACAAGCCAAACTAACCACAATACAAACCAAACTAACCACAATACAAGCCAAACTAACCACAATACAAACCAAACTAACCACAATACAAGCCAAACTAACTACAATACAAGCCAAACTAACCACAATACAAACCAAACTAACTGCAATACAAGCCAAACTAACTACAATACAAGCCAAACTAACCACAATACAAAACAAACTAACCACAATACAAGCCAAACTAACCACAATACAAGCCAAACTAACCACAATACAAACCAAACTAACCACAATACAAGCCAAACTAACTACAATACAAGCCAAACTAACCACAATACAAACCAAACTAACTGCAATACAAGCCAAACTAACTACAATACAAGCCAAACTAACCACAATACAAACCAAACTAACAACAATACAAGCCAAACTAACCACAATACAAGCCAAACTAACCACAATACAAGCCAAACTAACCACAATACAAGCCAAACTAACCACAATACAAACCAAACTAACAACAATACAAGCCAAACTAACCACAATACAAACCAAACTAACCACAATACAAGCCAAACTAACAACAATACAAGCCAAACTAACCACAATACAAACCAAACTAACAACAATACAAGCCAAACTAACTACAATACAAGCCAAGCTAACTGCAATACAAATCAAACTAACCACAATACAAACCAAACTAACCACAATACAAGCCAAACTAACCACAATACAAGCCAAACTAACCACAATACAAACCAAACTAACAACAATACAAGCCAAACTAACCACAATACAAACCAAACTAACCACAATACAAGCCAAACTAACAACAATACAAGCCAAACTAACCACAATACAAACCAAACTAACAACAATACAAGCCAAACTAACTACAATACAAGCCAAACTAACCACAATACAAACAAATCTAACCACAATACAAACCAAACTAACCACAATACAAGCCAAACTAACCACAATACAAACCAAACTAACAATACAAGCCAAACTAACTACAATACAAGCCAAACTAACCACAATACAAACCAAACTAACCACAATACAAGCCAAACTAACCACAATACAAACCAAACTAACAATACAAGCCAAACTAACTACAATACAAGCCAAACTAACCACAATACAAACCAAACTAACAACAATACAAGCCAAACTAACTACAATACAAGCCAAACTAACTACAATACAAACCAAACTAACAATACAAGCCAAACTAACTACAATACAAGCCAAACTAACCACAATACAAACAAATCTAACCACAATACAAGCCAAACTAACCACAATACAAACCAAACTAACAATACAAGCCAAACTAACTGCGATACAAATCAAACTAACCACAATACAAACCAAACTAACAATACAAGCCAAACTAACTACAATACAAACCAAACTAACAATACAAACCAAACTAACTGCGATACAAATCAAACTAACCACAATACAAACCAAACTAACAATACAAGCCAAACTAACTACAATACAAGCCAAACTAACCACAATACAAACCAAACTAACTACAATACAAGCCAAACTAACCACAATACAAACCAAACTAACCACAATACAAGCCAAACTAACCACAATACAAACCAAACTAACCACAATACAAACCAAACTAACTGCGATACAAATCAAACTAACCACAATACAAACCAAACTAACCACAATACAAACCAAACTAACTACAATACAAGCCAAACTAACTGCAATACAAGCCAAACTAACCACAATACAAACCAAACTAACCACAATACCAGCCAAACTAACCACAATACAAACCAAACTAACCACAATACAAGCCAAACTAACTACAATACAAGCCAAACTAACCACAATACAAACCAAACTAACTGCAATACAAGCCAAACTAACTACAATACAAGCCAAACTAACCACAATACAAACCAAACTAACCACAATACAAGCCAAACTAACCACAATACAAGCCAAACTAACCACAATACAAACCAAACTAACCACAATACAAGCCAAACTAACTACAATACAAGCCAAACTAACCACAATACAAACCAAACTAACTGCAATACAAGCCAAACTAACTACAATACAAGCCAAACTAACCACAATACAAACCAAACTAACCACAATACAAGCCAAACTAACCACAATACAAGCCAAACTAACCACAATACAAGCCAAACTAACCACAATACAAGCCAAACTAACCACAATACAAGCCAAACTAACGATACAAGCCAAACTAACCACAATACAAGCCAAACTAACTACAACACTAATCACACTAACGTCACCACTGATCATCACGCTATACAGATATACTGATACACACACATTAGGCAGATCATGGTGGACGTTGTGGTTGGTTTAATTGCACTAGTGGGATTTTCCCTGTCGAATGGGAACTTGCGCTGCTCAACAATAACACTGCACTAAATGCGACATAACATCGGCCGGCGACTGCCGGTGCGACCAGAGTGTAAAAGCTTTTTTTGGTTATATGGGAGTAAAACTCATTGCCTAACATTTAATTAAACGTGTTGCGTTCATATTCTGGGCTCATCTGCTTTTCTGTACTTTATTAGTATGGTGTTCACTGAGTTTGGTGTTTTAATATCACTGTCTTTAAGCAACGTTACGCGTTTTCACGTTACGCGTTTTAAAATGTCCGCAAAGTTTTGTTAATAAAAGCTGCATTTCTTCGTTTAATAGAAGTGAATTTGTGTTTGTTTTATAGTTATAACCAAGCATTCGTTTTTAAAGTAAGGGGAAATCAAAAGATCTTTCATTTATTTGTTACATCGTGGGTATACCATATCATCAGTCTTATTCATTTTGTTAAGAAAAGTTCTATGTGTAACAAGCGAGTTTGTCATTATAGCCTACTATTTTAATTTGTTATTTTCATTAAGAATAATATTGAATCAACATTAAACTTTCTTTTTGTTCCAAGAAAATGAAAGATCTAACGTTAAATATGAAAATAAGCTCTATAAGGTCCAAAGCATCATTGACAAATAACTTTTCTTGTGTTGTCACAAGGTTATTAATTAAACAAACACATAAACACAGGTAATATGTGTGTCTGTAATGAACACACAACAGAAGACTCGCATGGCCTTCCCTGGCGAGTGCGACGTCATCAGACAGGTGTTGCCTGGTTTCACCGTGGCGTAGGCTTTGCGTGCTGACATGCTTCAAATGGGTTTTAATGAACAGATGAATTAATAACATGAATTTTATTTCTTTTTTTGTTAAGACATTTTTCACACACACACACGCAGCGCTCCTCACAATGAGCCGTGACCCGCGTGTCCCTACAGTAGGCACACACACACACACACACACATACCCTGAGGAAAGGATGTTCCTGGGCTCACATTTTATTTTCCATTTATTCATTTAGTGTATTGTCCATCAGAGTGTAAAAGTGTGTTCATGCCCTCAGACCACAGATCTGTGAGTGTGCGTGTGTGTGCCAGCAGGCATACAGGTGTCAAACACACACACAGAGAGAGAGAGAGAGAGAGAGAGAGAGAGAGAGAGAGAGAGAGAGAGAGGAGAGAGAGAGAGAGAGAGAAGAGAGAGAGGAGAAAGATAGAGAGAGAGAGAGAGAGAGAGAGAGAGAAGAGAGAGAGTGAGAGAGAAAGATAGAGAGAGAGAGAGAGAGAGAGAGAGAGAGAGAGAGAGAGAGAGAGAGAGAGAGAGAGAGAGAGAGGCAGCAGGCCCAAGAGTTATTGTGCATGGATGAACTATGTGTGTTTAAGAAATATATGCACAGATGGAGGTGTGTGTGTGTGTGTGTGTGTGTGTGTGTGTGTGTGTGTGTGTGTGTGTGTGTGTTTATGTTGGAGAGCCTAGGGGAGTTTAACTAAACAGTTAGAGGTGACTTGAAGCAAGAAAACCTCTGAACACTAACGTCACATCCAGGCCATTTCGCTCCAAAATCCATAAAGAAATGAGAAATTATAATTTTCATAAAGACAATAAAGGCATTTTGCACAAGTAAATTATTTTTGACCAATAAGTCATTTTCCCTTTAGTAAAATGTAAAAGTGTATATTGTTTATAAAAGTGAGTATTACAGTAAAGAAAATCTAATGAGAATCACATCTGAGAAAAACAGGAATCCCCCATACAAAAAAATAATAATTGTCAAATAAGGTCTTTAAAAAGCCATAAATTTGGCAGTTTCAGTTTATGTAATTTCTTAATTTTTTCTTGTGGTTTTGGGTTGAAATGTGACCTGGACATGTTTTCGGTGAGATTGCTGTAAATCATAAAGTTTTTCATTTTGTACATTCAGTTCCGACACACAGAATTGGATTTGCTCGTGGTCTTCACCTCACTGTAGCTTCGAATGTGTGTTATAGATTTTCTCCCAGCCAGATCCAGTGAGTTTCCCTGTGTGGTGGGTCAGGTTGCGGTGGTTATCAGCGATGTATATAAGCTGCCGGGAATGGAAGTCTTTGGCCTGATGTGAGCAGTAACTCACAGTAAGCTGCGGTTAAAGGAGTCCAGGGAGACCTGGAAATCAGGTTACTGTGGGAAGCGGCCCATCAGGCATGCTAAATCAAACCAAATAACAGATTGTTCAACTCAGTCATTCCACATAAATTTCCACTGATATATTTAGAATTTCTCTTCCACATGCAGTCGTGTATCGGTTAATGCACGTTGCGGTGTGTTTACGAGTTTCGCCTGGAGATCAAAACGTGAAAATTCCCTTTGAAATGCATTAATATGTGTAAGTGTGTGTGTGTGTGTTTTTTCTTCCCTGGCACTATAAATAATTTCCCTCTCTTCTGTGTGTGTGTCTCAGTGGAGGCGCAGTGATGTGTGTTTGACTGCGATTCTGCTGGAATAGTTCAACATCAGCAGGTGAACATTAAACCCTCACGGGCCCCCAGAGACCCAGGAGGCGCTCCGGGGCCCGTCTGGAGTCCACACCGGCACGAGTGTGTGTGCGTCACCGCAGAAAACACTTCACAATCGCAGTTATAGATCATGTAAATGTCAACATTTCTCTTAAAAATTATAGTAACAAATTAGTCAATAACTGACATAGGTTAAATGGCTGATATAATGATGATACATTTTTTCTTGATCTGTTGGGATAAAAGACTGTTATCATTATTATTATTATTATTATTATTTGTACTATGAACCACACTGTAACTTTCTGAACTCAAAACTTCATTGCTTGTCCAGAAAGAACATTTATTGTAACTATACTGCAAAAACCCGAAAACATCATATTATTGTCCACATGGACACGTTAGGGACGTCTAGTCATTGTTCAGGAATTTGTCATGAAAATGAATTAAAATATGACTGTTTTTGTTGCAAAAGAATTTGACTAACATTATAATGATCCTGTATGGCCCCTTAAATAAGGAAAGTCATTTGGTAGTTTAAATTCATACTGAGATCTTTGACTTCTCATTGCAGAGTTTGATATCTTGTCAAACACAGTTTGCAACTTCATCTGTAAAAAAAAACCTGACTACTAAAATTATAAACTTTAAAGTGATGCATCAGAATTTTAAGTGAAATCAAAGTTGTGCCAAAGTCTCAACCTTCAGTGAAGTTCATTTTTTTTCAGTCACTTTGAATTCTGTTACTGATTAATAAAATCAACTGGAAACTCTAAAAGAAAAGCAAATATGCTGTTTGAAAACAGCGATTGTTCAGAAGGTTTTTATGTGCTCTACATCTCACTGCTATTCTTTAGAAAACACTTTTTCCTGCAGGTCAGAGAAAATGAGTTGGTAAATGTGGTTCTGTGTGTTTAGTGTGTGTAGAAACCGGTTCAGGTTTAGACTGGTCTTAGAACGTCAGATCAGGTTGATCTAAAACCACACCAAGGGCAACTGTATACGTCTATAGCTTGAGACGAATGTTATTTGTCTGCTGAGTTAATATTTATAGCTTGAGGTGAAATGTAAATGTTATTAAGTGAAGGAATGTCACGGTAACGAGTCGACATGGAGAAATGGGTCAGGTGAGACTGACAGCGAAGCATGTGTTCATGAGATAAGAGAAACTTCAGCCAAAATAATCCTTTAAATACAAGTAACGTGAGCAAATACGACATCAACCGCACATTCAATTACTGACAGCATCACCTGTACTGCACCTACACATCACATTTCCATGAAAACACACTTGTAAACAAGACAAACATCACATGACTGGACATATAAATGCTTGATTTTAAAATCCATTTCACACTAAGCATGAATTTTCAACAAAATTTTTCCCTGATTGCCATAATGCCCACAATTCCCAAACTGGGGTACGTGAACAAAATGCTGAGTTTTGCCATTTATTTAATTCAGACTTACCTTAAAATAACATTAAAACCGTGGATGTATTTCTAACAGCCAAAATGCCACCTCTAATGTAAAAACAGGAAAATGGAAGTATCGTAAAATGTCAATAACATGACATCCAGTCAAACTACCTCAACTTTTGCAGATAAAACTGAGTTCATTCACTCAGGCGACAATCAAATGATAGTTTGATTATAGATTTGATTATAGATTATAGATAGATTATGCTGCCTTAGCAAATCGCTGTCATTACTGCTTGTTCTCGACAATTAACTTTTGTAAACGTGGGGTTTTAACACTTACTATGAAAAACAAATATAGACACAGACTGTGCATAGAGATCGATTTAAAGCGCACCTTTTATGGTGCTTTTTAAAATATGTAAATTAAGTCTCTGATGTCCTGTATGAGTGTGTATGTGAAGTTTTAGCTCAAAATACCCCCAAAATACTCATTGGCTGCGTAACACGAGAATGAACCTCATTGGTTCTTGCAGAAGCTCAAACGTGCTGCGTAACACGAGAATGAACCTCATTGGTTCTTGCAGAAGCTCAAACGTGCTGCGTAACACAAGAATGAACCTCATTGGTTCTTGCAGAAGCTCAAATGTGTTACGTAACACGAGAATGAACCTCATTGGTTCTTCCTGAAGCTCAAACGTGTTACGTAACACGAGAATGAACCTCATTGGTTCTTGCAGAAGCTCAAACGTGCTGCGTAACACAAGAATGAACCTCATTGGTTCTTGCAGAAGCTCAAATGTGTTACGTAACACGAGAATGAACCTCATTGGTTCTTCCTGAAGCTCAAACGTGTTACGTAACACGAGAATGAACCTCATTGGTTCTTGCAGAAGCTCAAACGTGCTGCGTAACACAAGAATGAACCTCATTGGTTCTTGCAGAAGCTCAAACGTGTTACGTAACACGAGAATGAACCTCATTGGTTCTTGCAGAAGCTCAAACGTGCTGCGTAACACAAGAATGAACCTCATTGGTTCTTGCAGAAGCTCAAACGTGTTACGTAACACGAGAATGAACCTCATTGGTTCTTGCAGAAACTCAAACGTGTTACGTAACACGAGAATGAACCTCATTGGTTCTTGCAGAAGCTCAAACGTTCTGCGTAACACGAGAATGATCCTCATTGGTTCTTGCAGAAGCTCAAACGTGCTGCGTAACACGAGAATGAACCTCATTGGTTCTTGCTGAAGCTCAAACGTGCTGCGTAACACAAGAATGAACCTCATTGGTTCTTGCTGAAGCTCAAACGTGCTGCGTAACACAAGAATGAACCTCATTGGTTCTTGCAGAAGCTCAAACGTGTTACGTAACACGAGAATGAACCTCATTGGTTCTTGCAGAAGCTCAAACGTGCTGCGTAACACGAGAATGAACCTCACTGGTTCTTGCAGAAGCTCAAACGTGTTACGTAACACGAGAATGAACCTCATTGGTTCTTGCAGAAGCTCAAACGTGTTACGTAACACGAGAATGAACCTCACTGGTTCTTGCAGAAACTCAAACGTGTTACGTAACACGAGAATGAACCTCACTGGTTCTTGCAGAAGCTCAAACGTGTTACGTAACACGAGAATGAACCTCACTGGTTCTTGCAGAAACTCAAACGTGTTACGTAACACGAGAATGAACCTCATTGGTTCTTGCAGAAGCTCAAACGTGTTACGTAACACGAGAATGAACCTCATTGGTTCTTGCAGAAGCTCAAACGTGTTACGTAACACGAGAATGAACCTCATTGGTTCTTGCAGAAGCTCAAACATGCTGCGTAACACGAGAATGAACCTCATTGGTTCTTGCAGAAGCTCAAACGTGCTGCGTAACACGAGAATGAACCTCATTGGTTCTTGCAGAAGCTCAAACATGCTGCGTAACACGAGAATGAACCTCATTGGTTCTTGCAGAAGCTCAAACGTGCTGCGTAACACGAGAATGAACCTCATTGGTTCTTGCAGAAGCTCAAACGTGCTGCGTAACACAAGAATGAACCTCATTGGTTCTTGTAGAAACTCAAACGTGTTACGTAACACGAGAATGAACCTCATTGGTTCTTGCAGAAGCTCAAACGTGCTGCGTAACACGAGAATGAACCCTATTGGTTCTTGCAGAAGCTCAAATGTGTTACGTAACACGAGAATGAACCCTATTGGTTCTTGAGAAGCTCAAACGTGCTGCGTAACACGAGAATGAACCTCATTGGTTCTTGCAGAAGCTCAAACGTGCTGCGTAACACAAGAATGAACCTCATTGGTTCTTGCAGAAGCTCAAACGTGCTGCGTAACACGAGAATGAACCCTATTGGTTCTTGCAGAAGCTCAAATGTGTTACGTAACACGAGAATGAACCCTATTGGTTCTTGAGAAGCTCAAACGTGCAGCGTAACACGAGAATGAACCTCATTGGTTCTTGCAGAAGCTCAAACGTGCTGCGTAACACAAGAATGAACCTCATTGGTTCTTGTTGAAACTCAAACGTGCTGCGTAACACGAGAATGAACCTCACTGGTTCTTGCAGAAGCTCAAACGTGCTGCGTAACACGAGAATGAACCTCATTGGTTCTTGCAGAAGCTCAAACGTGTTACGTAACACGAGAATGAACCTCATTGGTTCTTGCAGAAGCTCAAATGTGCTGCATAACACGAGAATGAACCTCATTGGTTCTTGCAGAAGCTCAAACGTGTTACGTAACACGAGAATGAACCTCATTGGTTCTTGCAGAAACTCAAACGTGCTGCGTAACACGAGAATGAACCTCATTGGTTCTTGCAGAAGCTCAAACGTGCTGCGTAACACGAGAATGAACCTCATTGGTTCTTGCAGAAGCTCAAACGTGTTACGTAACAAGAGAATAAACCTCACTGGTTCTTGCTGAAGCTCAAACGTGCTGCGTAACACGAGAATGAACCTTATTGGTTCTTGCTGAAGCTCAAACGTGCTGCGTAACACGAGAATGAACCTCATTGGTTCTTGCAGAAGCTCAAACGTGTTACGTAACAAGAGAATAAACCTCACTGGTTCTTGCTGAAGCTCAAACGTGCTGCGTAACACGAGAATGAACCTTATTGGTTCTTGCAGAAGCTCAAACGTGCTGCGTAACAAGAGAATGAACCTCATTGGTTCTTGCTGAAGCTCAAACGTGCTGCGTAACACGAGAATGAACCTCATTGGTTCTTGCAGAAGCTCAAACGTGCTGCGTAACACAAGAATGAACCTCATTGGTTCTTGCAGAAGCTCAAATGTGTTACGTAACACGAGAATGAACCTCATTGGTTCTTCCTGAAGCTCAAACGTGTTACGTAACACGAGAATGAACCTCATTGGTTCTTGCAGAAGCTCAAACGTGCTGCGTAACACAAGAATGAACCTCATTGGTTCTTGCAGAAGCTCAAATGTGTTACGTAACACGAGAATGAACCTCATTGGTTCTTCCTGAAGCTCAAACGTGTTACGTAACACGAGAATGAACCTCATTGGTTCTTGCAGAAGCTCAAACGTGCTGCGTAACACAAGAATGAACCTCATTGGTTCTTGCAGAAGCTCAAACGTGTTACGTAACACGAGAATGAACCTCATTGGTTCTTGCAGAAGCTCAAACGTGCTGCGTAACACAAGAATGAACCTCATTGGTTCTTGCAGAAGCTCAAACGTGTTACGTAACACGAGAATGAACCTCATTGGTTCTTGCAGAAACTCAAACGTGTTACGTAACACGAGAATGAACCTCATTGGTTCTTGCAGAAGCTCAAACGTTCTGCGTAACACGAGAATGATCCTCATTGGTTCTTGCAGAAGCTCAAACGTGCTGCGTAACACGAGAATGAACCTCATTGGTTCTTGCTGAAGCTCAAACGTGCTGCGTAACACAAGAATGAACCTCATTGGTTCTTGCTGAAGCTCAAACGTGCTGCGTAACACAAGAATGAACCTCATTGGTTCTTGCAGAAGCTCAAACGTGTTACGTAACACGAGAATGAACCTCATTGGTTCTTGCAGAAGCTCAAACGTGCTGCGTAACACGAGAATGAACCTCACTGGTTCTTGCAGAAACTCAAACGTGTTACGTAACACGAGAATGAACCTCACTGGTTCTTGCAGAAGCTCAAACGTGTTACGTAACACGAGAATGAACCTCATTGGTTCTTGCAGAAGCTCAAACGTGTTACGTAACACGAGAATGAACCTCACTGGTTCTTGCAGAAACTCAAACGTGTTACGTAACACGAGAATGAACCTCACTGGTTCTTGCAGAAGCTCAAACGTGTTACGTAACACGAGAATGAACCTCACTGGTTCTTGCAGAAACTCAAACGTGTTACGTAACACGAGAATGAACCTCATTGGTTCTTGCAGAAGCTCAAACGTGTTACGTAACACGAGAATGAACCTCATTGGTTCTTGCAGAAGCTCAAACGTGTTACGTAACACGAGAATGAACCTCATTGGTTCTTGCAGAAGCTCAAACATGCTGCGTAACACGAGAATGAACCTCATTGGTTCTTGCAGAAGCTCAAACGTGCTGCGTAACACGAGAATGAACCTCATTGGTTCTTGCAGAAGCTCAAACATGCTGCGTAACACGAGAATGAACCTCATTGGTTCTTGCAGAAGCTCAAACGTGCTGCGTAACACGAGAATGAACCTCATTGGTTCTTGCAGAAGCTCAAACGTGCTGCGTAACACAAGAATGAACCTCATTGGTTCTTGTAGAAACTCAAACGTGTTACGTAACACGAGAATGAACCTCATTGGTTCTTGCAGAAGCTCAAACGTGCTGCGTAACACGAGAATGAACCCTATTGGTTCTTGCAGAAGCTCAAATGTGTTACGTAACACGAGAATGAACCCTATTGGTTCTTGAGAAGCTCAAACGTGCTGCGTAACACGAGAATGAACCTCATTGGTTCTTGCAGAAGCTCAAACGTGCTGCGTAACACAAGAATGAACCTCATTGGTTCTTGCAGAAGCTCAAACGTGCTGCGTAACACGAGAATGAACCCTATTGGTTCTTGCAGAAGCTCAAATGTGTTACGTAACACGAGAATGAACCCTATTGGTTCTTGAGAAGCTCAAACGTGCAGCGTAACACGAGAATGAACCTCATTGGTTCTTGCAGAAGCTCAAACGTGCTGCGTAACACAAGAATGAACCTCATTGGTTCTTGTTGAAACTCAAACGTGCTGCGTAACACGAGAATGAACCTCACTGGTTCTTGCAGAAGCTCAAACGTGCTGCGTAACACGAGAATGAACCTCATTGGTTCTTGCAGAAGCTCAAACGTGTTACGTAACACGAGAATGAACCTCATTGGTTCTTGCAGAAGCTCAAATGTGCTGCATAACACGAGAATGAACCTCATTGGTTCTTGCAGAAGCTCAAACGTGTTACGTAACACGAGAATGAACCTCATTGGTTCTTGCAGAAACTCAAACGTGCTGCGTAACACGAGAATGAACCTCATTGGTTCTTGCAGAAGCTCAAACGTGCTGCGTAACACGAGAATGAACCTCATTGGTTCTTGCAGAAGCTCAAACGTGTTACGTAACAAGAGAATAAACCTCACTGGTTCTTGCTGAAGCTCAAACGTGCTGCGTAACACGAGAATGAACCTTATTGGTTCTTGCTGAAGCTCAAACGTGCTGCGTAACACGAGAATGAACCTCATTGGTTCTTGCAGAAGCTCAAACGTGTTACGTAACAAGAGAATAAACCTCACTGGTTCTTGCTGAAGCTCAAACGTGCTGCGTAACACGAGAATGAACCTTATTGGTTCTTGCAGAAGCTCAAACGTGCTGCGTAACAAGAGAATGAACCTCATTGGTTCTTGCTGAAGCTCAAACGTGCTGCGTAACACGAGAATGAACCTCATTGGTTCTTGAGAAGCTCAAACGTGCTGCGTAACAAGAGAATAAACCTCACTGGTTCTTGCTGAAGCTCAAACGTGCTGCGTAACACGAGAATGAACCTCATTGGTTCTTGCTGAAGCTCAAACGTGCTGCGTAACACGAGAATGAACCTCATTGGTTCTTGAGAAGCTCAAACGTGCTGCGTAACAAGAGAATAAACCTCACTGGTTCTTGCTGAAGCTCAAACGTGCTGCGTAACACGAGAATGAACCTTATTGGTTCTTGAGAAGCTCAAACGTGCTGCGTAACAAGAGAATAAACCTCACTGGTTCTTGCTGAAGCTCAAACGTGCTGCGTAACACGAGAATGAACCTCATTGGTTCTTGAGAAGCTCAAACGTGCTGCGTAACAAGAGAATAAACCTCACTGGTTCTTGCTGAAGCTCAAACGTGCTGCGTAACACGAGAATGAACCTCATTGGTTCTTGAGAAGCTCAAACGTGCTGCGTAACAAGAGAATAAACCTCACTGGTTCTTGCTGAAGCTCAAACGTGCTGCGTAACACGAGAATGAACCTTATTGGTTCTTGCAGAAGCTCAAACGTGCTGCGTAACACAAGAATGAACCTCATTGGTTCTTGAGAAGCTCAAACGTGCTGCGTATCACGAGAATGAACCTTATTGGTTCTTGCAGAAGCTCAAACGTGCTGCGTAACACAAGAATGAACCTCATTGGTTCTTGAGAAGCTCAAACGTGCTGCGTAACACAAGAATGAACCTCATTGGTTCTTGCTGAAGCTCAAACGTGCTGCGTAACACGAGAATAAACCTCACTGGTTCTTGCTGAAGCTCAAACGTGCTGCGTAACACGAGAATGAACCTTATTGGTTCTTGCAGAAGCTCAAACGTGCTGCGTAACACGAGAATGAACCTCATTGGTTCTTGAGAAGCTCAAACGTGCTGCGTAACAAGAGAATAAACCTCACTGGTTCTTGCTGAAGCTCAAACGTGCTGCGTAACAAGAGAATGAACCTTATTGGTTCTTGCAGAAGCTCAAACGTGCTGCGTAACACGAGAATGAACCTCATTGGTTCTTGAGAAGCTCAAACGTGCTGCGTAACAAGAGAATAAACCTCACTGGTTCTTGCTGAAGCTCAAACGTGCTGCGTAACACGAGAATGAACCTTATTGGTTCTTGCAGAAGCTCAAACGTGCTGCGTAACACGAGAATGAACCTCATTGGTTCTTGAGAAGCTCAAACGTGCTGCGTAACAAGAGCATAAACCTCACTGGTTCTTGCTGAAGCTCAAACGTGCTGCGTAACACGAGAATGAACCTTATTGGTTCTTGCAGAAGCTCAAACGTGCTGCGTAACACGAGAATGAACCTCATTGGTTCTTGCAGAAGCTCAAACGTGCTGCGTAACACGAGAATGAACCTCATTGGTTCTTGCTGAAGCTCAAACGTGCTGCGTAACACGAGAATGAACCTTATTGGTTCTTGCAGAAGCTCAAACGTGCTGCGTAACACGAGAATGAACCTCATTGGTTCTTGCAGAAGCTCAAACGTGCTGCGTAACACGAGAATGAACCTCATTGGTTCTTGCTGAAGCTCAAACGTGCTGCGTAACACGAGAATGAACCTCATTGGTTCTTGCAGAAGCTCAAACGTGCTGCGTAACACGAGAATGAACCTCATTGGTTCTTGCAGAAGCTCAAACGTGTTACGTAACACGAGAATGAACCTCATTGGTTCTTGCTGAAGCTCAAACGTGCTGCGTAACACGAGAATGATCCTCTGGTTCTTGCACGTCTAGCGAACATGCTTGAGCTTTCGTTTATCATAACTGATGTGTGAGTTGATGAATGTGAATAAAAGCATAAATTCAATCTGTTCATTATATAAAGTGATCGTGTCTCTTCAGAAAATTTGAAATAAACCGTTCAATTAATAATTTTACGATCTGTTTATGATCTTTTTGAAGCGTTAATGTGGTACAGTAGTTGCAGAGCTGTCAATGGAGAGACAGAAAACGCCCAGATTTCATAAAAAAGACCTTCATTCGTGTTCCGAAGATGAAAGAAAGTGTTACGGGTTTGGAATGAATGACACACACTAATCCTCTAAAGGTCGGTTTAGGGTTCAGGTTCGGGTTAGGCTCTTAGTTGAGATGGGTAGGGTTAGGGCAAGGAGACAGAGATTGCATTCTGTCGATGAATGTCCTCACAAAGATGTGTGTGTGTGTGTGTGTGTGTGTGTGTGTGTGTGTGTGTGTGTGTGTGTGTGTGTGTGTGTGTGTGTGTGTGTGTGTGTGTGTAATTGATTGCCCCGCCCCCTCGTCTCTGATATCTTCCTCTCGGTGCTCTAGGCAGGAAACAGACGCTTTCAGTCACAGATAAAAAAACACGAACATTTCTCGTTCTCCACAGCCCCTTTCATCATTAATCAAAAATTAGTTTCTAATGCAATGAGTAACTCCAATCACGTTAGCGTCTGCATTAATCTGATGCTATCATAATTACAATTAGATTACAGTGCAGCAATCAGAGAAAAGGGATCGTTAAGAGAAGGAATATAAATTGCTTTAGTTTTGTAAGTACTGAGCAAGCAAAAATCTGAATTAATCTCCATTTATACATTGTGTCTCTCTCTCTCTCTCTCTCTCTCTGAGAACTTTGGGCGTCTTTCTTCCGAGCCGTCGGTATGAATTAAAGTAGACATATGACATAAGCACTGAAAGTTTACTTTAGTTATGTGACAGTCTTCCCAAGATTCCTCTGGAAGTTCCAGTCGGAGAATTCATTCCCATGCTCAGAGTATCTGTGTGCACTTACACTAATAAATGTTGTCTTAGCTATGGTTTAAGTTTATCTAGAAATACTAATGTGTTAGTGATTTTATCCATGTGCCACCAAAAAATAAATAAAAAAAAGAGGAAAATTACAGGTCTCACAATTTTTGATTCGTTTCTCTGGAGATGATATGATGATCTTTCTGCTCGTCTTCCTCCAGTTCAGCTTTACTCCCTCCATTCTTCTTTTTCATCAATTACCTTTAATTCACTTCTTCTTTATTTCTCCTGAAGAAGCTCAGAAAGATAAATATGTGTCTCTAAATTATACACTTTCAACACATTTATCAGCTCAGCACACAATATTCATGAATTAAAAACAGTGATTAGAAAAGGTCATTTTCCCTGAATTCTAAAAAGGTTTTAGTACGCAGGGTTAAAGAGAGCGAACGAGACCTGAGCAATATTTCACACACAACATATAAGAGCTGGATTCACCGCGCTAGTAAATAACTTTCAGTGTGTGTGTGTGTGTGTGTGTGTGTTTCTCCTCCTCTTCTTCCTCTGTCATTGTCGTTCAGCAGTTTCTGTTGTAAGCTTATAGACACATATATTCTCTCTGGCTGATGAAAGTGAACAGCGCTCGTGATTAATGTGTCACATCACTAGTGCTTGTGTTCAGTAAATCCCATCCTTCAGGATTTGGGCCTGTACAGGTATTAGCTCTCGAGTAATCCGGAGTGAAGCGGAAGCATGTGAAGATCTGGCAGGTCCTGGAGAAACTTCATCTGCCTGGTAGGTGAGGAAAAACCTCGCAGTGAAGAGAGAGAGAGATGAAAACCAGCGTCTCTTTGACTAATCTGTAAAATACTGTAAGATACTTCAACTTCACCAGCACAGATCTCGTCTCTACAGGTCACACACACATTCTCACACACTCTCTCACACACTCTCTCACACACACACACACACACACACACACACACACACACACACACACACACACACACACTCACACACACTCTCACACACAATCTCACACACACACACTCACACACACACACACACACACACACACACACACACTTTCATACTCATATCAGCAGCACTCGCTCGAGCTGACAGTTCCTTCAAATCTAGGTTGTATGTTCTGTCGTCGTTTACTCAACCTAATGTCGTCTCAAAACCCTTTCAGAAATGTTTGACTTTATTGAAATGTTCAGTATAAGAATGTGTAGACAGTACACAGTATAACAGTAGTCAACATGACATGTGTCTTCAAAGTTTTAGGATATCTTTGTGTGAGGAGCAAAACTGTATTTAATTGGAAATCACATTGAGAGCTCTTTGCACAAATTAAATATTGTGTATACATATTTTTCAGTGAACATCTATATAAATGTTAGGATTAGGGTTAGGGTTAGGGTTAGGGCTCCTCAGTGCATCACTGGACTTCAGAAGGACAGCTGTTATGACACTTCACAGTCTGATTTCATTTTATGGGAAAAAAAAATTCTGCTAAACTTCAGTGGCATTATGCAAAAGAAAGAAAGAGTAAATTAGGACCAAATTATGCATTTTAGGTGAATTATTCATTTTAATGTTCATTATTCTACAAAATTATTATTGTGCATAAAAAAAAAAATCCCAAATTAGACCAAAAACTGGACTTCCATATTTATTTTTGTGGTAATGAGATGATCTGACGGCCAACGAACTCGGATGAAACTGTGTGGTTTATATCTGTCAAATACGTCGTTATCTTCGGTCTTCTCCTAGTCTAGACCAGCAGATACACAACAGTTTCTGACCAGAGTTACACAACAGTTTCACTCACTGTCCACGTTCTGACCAGAGATACACAACAGTTTCTGACCAGAGATACACAACAGTTTCTGACCAGAGTTACAGGATCAGTTCCTCAGACTAACGGATGCTGGAGTGGAGAATCAGAGACGAGTGTCGAGACGCTGGTGAGACGGAGCTCACAGCCAGTAAACATGAGCAACATTATTTCACACGCTAGTTTGTCTCACTACTCATCATTAAAACTAGAAAATGTGTGTGTGTGTGTGTGTGTGTGTGTGTGTGTGTGTGTGTGTGTGTGTGTGTGTGTGTACACTCACTCACGTAAAACTAAAATAGAGTTTTGAATTAATTTATATTTATATATTTTCAGTGTCCATTTTAATTTTAGTTTGTTTTAGTAATTGTTTGTGCTTTTGTCATTTTATTACTTTTTTCATTATTTCTAGTTAATTAGAATTTATTTCAGTTTTAGTTTAATTTTGGTACTACAACTTAAACTTTTAAACATTTTCAATAACATTTATTTTTGCATGTATTTCTATCAATCACTTTCAATAGTTACAATAGTTCGTACAATAGTACGAACAGCACTGCTTAAAAAGTATTTTGTATTTTGTAAGTGTGAGTTAAAAACTCATTTATGAGCTACTAGTAAATGTAACTACACTGAAGCTTTTAAAGAGGGCAATATATTTTTGAATCATCTCATAGTAATATATTTTCATTTAATTGAGCTATTATTGCACTAACAATGAGGATCTCAATTAGGTTGACAGTATAAAGCTTGAAATTTAAGCATTTATTTACACTAAATTCAACAAATATAATTAACACTAATTTAAATAACTGGCTTTAAATCATTGTGATGCACAGCAGCATTTAACTAAATATTTTAATTACGAAACATTTTTGATTGAATTGTTGAATCGTTTAATTACATATAAACAGCCAAAAGAGTCGAATGACTAAAATGAATCAGAGATTGGCTGTGATTATTCACTCGTCTCATTACATCCAATACAATGCAATATAAATGTGATGATTTGTGACTATAGGCCGAAACTTGCTGGGAAAAGTAGCTGGGAAAATGTACAGTGTTTTGAAACAACTTTGCTTCTGTGATGCTACTAAAAGTATAGTTTAGTTAGTAGTTACTTTAAGTTCACTTCGACACACAGCAGATGTATTTGGTAGAGATCCCGTCTGTGTCACGCACACGCACACACACACACAGATGAGTCTTCAGGACAAACAGGATCGGGGCTCATTGTGCAAGTGCATATGGTGCTCTGACCTCAGGCTACAGAGAGAGAGAGATGTGCTGAATGCTCGCACGCCCCACTTATTCATAACTCACTGACTCTTTCTCATCGGGATCTTTAATCGACGGACGACTGCATTCCAGCGCCTGTGTGATCAGAGTAATATCTCACAAATAACTTTTATTATGTATGAATACACACAATAGTTTTAACCCTCATGTCACATTTAAGCCATTTTTCATTGTAAATCTACAAATGAAAACAACAATAGGGAAATGATATGCACATGAGAAAATAATGACAATTTACATTTTTAGATGAATTAACCCTTTTAAAAAACGTGTGTTGTTCCTGCAAAGCTTTCATTTTTCCTAATGAGTGCATATTGAGCTCATTGTGCGTGACGTGGATCCTAATAACCTGAGCTTTGGAAAGAGCTTTGGTCTGCTGATATTTGTGTACAGCAGTGAAAAGGAAGGTGGAGGAAACAGCGTTTTATTCAATTTCCGTCAGGCAAAGCCGAGCTGAAATAATCGCGAGCAGATCCAGCGGGATGGAGAATTCACACGCTACACCTGCTCGAGATTTACACCTCCTCTGGAGAATTAAGCCCAACCCTTAATGAATGTTTAAACCTGTCGAACACGACAGATAAACCTGCTGTCAGACTCGCCGCTTAATTCCGACTGAAGGAATTGCACACCTGCGGAGAGAGAGAGAGAGAGAGAGAGACAGCCTTGAGCTGAGTCTATGACCGTATGTAATGTGTAAAAGTACACCTGTATCAGCCGGCAGATATTTTACTTTAGCTTTTATACCTCATACGATAGATTTATATGCCTGCCGGTCCCACTCCTACCTTTTTGTGCTTGTAATGTTTTAACTCTTGTGTTTTTTGTCCTTAAAACACATACTTTTGGGCATTTTGTAAAATGCACTGAGTATACTTTAATAGTATAAAGTGATTTGATTTATGTTATATGCATGTGAGAACGCCAAAGAAGCAAACAGAATCTGGAAAAACGTGTACGTAAAAACGCCCAAAACAGGCCTAATATACCTACAATTCACTGCAGTTTTTAGCAGAAATGAACACTAGTGGCAGTAAAACACCAACAACTTTTATTACTCTTCACACAAATTATGAAACAAGGCAGATTATCCATTAATAATGACTTATTTTTATGCGGTTCCTTGCACAATACTGTAATGACTCAAAACACTTATATCATAGTGCATGATTTGCAAACTAATATGTTTTAACATTTGCATCACATAAGTTGTTCCATATGTGTGGCTTTTCTGACATGTAAAAACGTCTCAGGTTACGACTGTAACTCTTGTTCCCTGAGAAGAGAACAAGGGAACGCTCCTGCGTGATTGCGTCTAGTGTGTCAGCTAGTCCAATGGCGAGAGTGAACGTCACTGGCGGGAAAGGATAAAAGCACATCAGGTCTGACTGACGTTAGCTTCGATTTAGCCGAAGCAAGTCGATCACAGAGATGTAGGAAGTATGGCAAGGTGACGCAGTGTCTCGTCCTTCTCAGGGAACTAGTCTTACAGTCGTAATCTGAGACGTTCCTTTGCGTCGACGGCGCTTTGGGAACAACAATACCCAAACGCCATACTTACAATTGCCTGTTTGAAAAACTGTGGCAACTAAGTCATAAGCACCTGAGACCCTGGGGCAGCGTCCAGGGCCAGGCTGTAGAACCTCACAAATGTGAGCGGGGACGACCAGGTGACCCAAAACCGACAAATAGCTGATCCGATTTCCTCCACATGGGAGCTCTGTGGACATACGTGTCCAGTGCTCGCAGAGATTCAGCTTTTCCTGGTAAGGAATTGTAAAAGGAGGAGGACAGATAGCTTGCAACACGATAGGCCTCAGAATATTGGTCAGCACTTTAGGGACATAGCCCAGTTTAGGATATAGAAGTGATTTGACCATCCCAGGTGCGAATTCAAGGCAGGTGGGAGAGACCGAAAGGGCCTGAAGGTCTCCAACTATATAGCCAGGAGGAAAATGGTTTTGAAAGTGAAATCGTATCAAGGGTCTCAAACGGAGCCACAGACAGGACTATAGCCAGGTCCAAGGCAGGAACCTTAGTTCGAGTTGCAGGCCTCAGCCTCAGTGTACCACGAAGGAAACGAATAATCAGGGGGTCTCTCCCCAGAGATGCATAAGAGATGCATTGCGGTAAGCCGCAATGGCCGCCACGTAAACCTTTAGGTTTAGGCTGAAAAGCGATCTTGCAAGAATTCAAGCATTGAACCGACTGGGCAGTTGACTGGATCCCACTGACATTGACTGCACCAAGAAGTGAAAACCTTCCACTTCAAAGCATATAGTTCCCACATGGCTGGAGCTCTGGAGTGAAGAATGGTCTCTACAACCTCAGTTGAGAGACCAGCATCTATGAGTTGGACCCCCTCAGAGGCCAAACCCACAAGTTCCATATTTCCGGACGGGGGTGAAAGATTGTCCCCCCCGCCTGAGACAGAAGGTTTTTCCTGATCGGAATCTCCAAGGGAGAGCCGACAGGAGGTCTGCTCCTATATGTTGGTACCCCCGGACATACACTGCCCTCAGGGAGAGTATCTTCCCTAGGGACCACAAGAGAATCTGGTACGCCAGTTTGCATAGTGGATGCTATCGCAGAGCAATCATTAGCATATGTAACACCCCGTTGTAAAGTGTGGACGAGAACCGAACTGGATTCTGTAGCCTCTCTCTATAATCTGCAGGACCCATTGAGATATATTCGGCAGTTTTCTCCATTCTGCTAGAAAATCTACTAGGGTACCAGCCTCTCGAGACTGGCCTCTGGTGTAACTGGAACAGCCACATCGGTGACCTGAAGCACACTGGCAGGACATACCTGAACTGACTGCTTTTGAATCCCCCTCAGAGGGTGCGAGTTTGACGCAGCGTCGAGTTGACACTAAGCCGTGTGTTCGCTTGAGACCGCTGCTCCCAAGGCACTGAGGGTGGTGGGGTTGGCAGAACGACCCCCTGAGGGCACAGAGGTGGGACAGGCACCACCGTAGACTGAGGTGTACGCCTCTCCAACCCGATTGCCATCGTGTGCAGACATGCTTCGGCCTGACCCGCTGCCGTACATGCTTTCCCCACTAAGTTAGATGTTTACTTGAGTGGCTTAGTGGGTAGCATTGGGGCCTTCAGGGATGATGCCGTACCAGGGGCCAGATAGCTGGCTAATGTTTGTTCTGCCCTGGGCATCGCCCCCTAGCCGTATTCTTTCAGTCCCCTTATATCAGAATATACATGCACTTGGGGGCTGAAAAGACAGGATGAATACAGCTTATTCCATGATCTGGACAGCTCACTTTGCAGATCAGGAAAAATGGAAGGCCCCGTGATGGAGGTGATACATTTGGGGAAACGCGTGTCTGACTTGATTTTGGGATGAGCGCCCTGTTTCTCGTCTGGCCAGTCGATAGTAAGCTTAGCCACGGCACGAGTTATCACCTCCACCAGCTCCTCTTCCCCCTTATTTTCATCTTCAATGCTCAGTTCATGCATTGAAGCACTGAAGCATTGGGCTCTCTCCCTGGGCTTCCGGCAGCAGTGAGAGAGCGCTGGATCCTCCGGGTAAAGGAAGGGAAAGGGCTGGGCACGTCTCAAATCCCCTCCGCGATCCACAGCGGGGTCAGATCCCTGAGGATCGCGAGCCTGGCCACCTTCCTTATTTCAAGGTAAAATGGCACGGTTGCTTTAGCAAATGTATTTTTTTATCTCACATTTGCTTTGTTAACATGTTGTTAATCGGTTAGTTTAAGTGGTATGTTATTTTTTAATACAGTACAGTATAAACAGTTTATCATCACTCACCATATCGCTGCGATACGCAAAACATTCAACGAAAAAAAAAAAAAAAAAAGTACTTTGCCAAATTCATGTTCATCGGTTTCAGAGAAAAAACAAACTCTCTCGAAGTTCTGCTTCAAAAGTGCAGCGAAACGTGCAAGAAGCAACATAATATAAAAAATGTGAGCGCAGGTATTAATGATGAGCTTAATGAAAAATCTAATCAGAATTTTACTGTTTTTACTGGTGTTACTGTTTTGAGTTCTGAACTCAATTGTTTTATCACATAAAGCTGTGTTTGCCCTGATTTATTCATTAATTTTGTATGAATAATCTGATCCAAACACACACACACACACACAAATCAAAGAAGATCATGCACCTTTTGTATTCAAAGTTAGGCATTGCGACTTGGTTATGTAGTGTGTATTTTGTTGAATTTCCACAAAAAAAAACATAACTATACTGTGATGATAGTGTTCTCCCGCTACAATTAAACATGAAGGTCTTGATCCTGCCGCAGCACCATCCGTTTCTCTCCCTCTCTCTCTCTCTCTCTCTCTCTCTCTCTCTCTCTGCGTCTCACGTGTGTTTAGGAGCGTCAGATGGCGACTGATGAAACCGCAGCTCTAAAGACAGTTAAGCGGATGTT